>NC_060894.1:10437500-10597500 GCF_014805685.1 Silurus meridionalis | reverse complement strand
GCCCTTGCAACGCAAATGGGAAGTTTTTATTTGTATTTATTAGTTACTTGTACAACTGTTTTTTTTTTTTTTTTTTTATTGGAACAGAAGCAAAATCAAAGCATTGGGTAATTCTTGTTTGTATTGGGTCGAGAGTGTTACAGTGGAAAGGATTCATGATCGCTCTTTGCCAGGAAAGTGTTTTACGTTTAATTTTTTAGCATTTTCATGATTTTGGTATACTGGTGGTTGTGGTCGGTAGGAAACGGGTTGGAATATTTCCTCGCTGACTACTGCCGCTGGAAACCTTGCCGTCCCGCTTAGGTATTTTCCAGGTCATAGTCTGCTTCCACTCAGGAGACAGATTTGTATTTTCTGGCTCTGGCTGCTCTACTCCCTCTTTGAACAGAGGGGGTTTCTTCTTCCCTTTACATATATTTGCTCCTGTGTTTGAGAAGGAGGGGGAACCCAGATATAATTGGCAGCTTTTTTTGTTTTGTTTCATGAAGAGATATGAATTTGATGAAAAAAAAGGGCTGGGGAGTGCATGTAATTGCTTTAAGGGCAGCAGCTGTATGGGTTTTTTGGTTAGTTAATATTTAGTTAATCTCTAGACTCCAGACCTGCGGGATTGTTTTCTTCCAGCTCTCCATCCGTCTTTGCCTGATCGGTATTCAGCCTTGTCCCCTCGTGCCATTAACCTTCATCGAGGGTAAGAGGAGGGGTAGGAGAGAGAGCCGATAGGGATGTGGGGGCAGGGAAAAGCAGGCTTACCTTTGCTCAGCCGAGGACTCACCTCTTTTTAAAAGCACAGCTGCTGTTCTGGCCTGCCTAAACAACGAACATCAGGGCTCACTGCAGGTCCATACGGCACCCTGAGCGTTTCAAAAGGCCAGGACGCAACGACCTGGTTATTGTGCGCCTGAGCCGTGGCCCCAAATTCTAGGAATTACCTTAAAGGCCATATTGCAGCTTTGTCAGCCTTGTCCATAATCCAGAGTACAACTAGTTGCTGGCAGTGGGTCTGTTTTTCAGGCAGACCCCCTGATGCGTGATGACGCACTGTACCAGCTCGTCCCGCACAGGAATGGGCTCCAAACCAGTGGAATGTACGAACGTGGTCGTGCCACTTTATGCTCCGTATGTCGTGAATAAGGAGATTTAAAAGGAACAATGGCCTGGTTATTTATTCTGTTCTCTCTATGCACTGCTGGCGCCTCGGCAGGGTATACCGAGGACCCGATCTGTCTTCATTATCTGAGCTGCGGCGGAGACCTGGAAACGGCGTGGTGATGAATGAGACCTTTAAGTTCACATTAATGGCTAAGTATTGCTCGTAAGGAGCTGTAGACTACGCTTCTGTTTGATTGGTGGGCCGCACTTCTTTGACGATTCTTTGAAGAGGCTGGGGGGGAAAAAAAGGCGCAGAGGCAAGGAAAGCGTACTCTGCATTATCGCTGTTTGGTATGGCGTGATAGAAGATTTGCACATGGCCGGAGTTCTTCAAAGCTCATTCTTGGAGGCCCACACATTGCTGGGCACACAGCCTGCAGCTGGCGTCGACTTGCAGTGAAGTCCTTTAAGGGGACCCTGCAAAAGTCCCCATGTGGACTGCAACGTCAAAAAGTCCAGCCTGGAATGAGAGAGAGAAAAAGAAGAGCTGGCTAAGTTTGTGCATGTTTGATGGTGCTTGCTGGTTGCTGAAGGCAACACCGAGGGAGTTATTTCCCTTTTTTTCTTTGTTTTTTTTCCTCTATCGTTAACCCAGCTGTGCTTTTCCGGACGAGACAAAAGCAAAGCCGAGTCAACATCATTTGCCCCTTGTTGTTCTGACTCCCCTGATACCTACATGTTGGATAGGGCTTCTAAACATTTTTTTATTGCAGGCCAGAACAGCGAGCAGCATTAATGCCTCATAGCACCAGGGTTCCCGGCTCGATCCTAAGCTCGGCTTGGTGACTGTGCAGAATTTTGAATGTTCCCTGTATTTCCATATGGGTTCGAATAAACGGAATTTCCTTGTTGCTGTAAGTGGGTCACATTGGCTTGAAACAAAGCACAAGGGTTAAAGTAAACAAAAGTATGCCGCATGCTCACACAGGCCCGCAATGTTGCTGTGCATGCCCCTCATGCTGCATTGTTCAGCCCGCCTCCAGCCACAGTCTCGCCCGTCGAAACCGCCTGGCTTGTGTTGAATTGCGAGAACCAGAAGAGCTTGAAGGGAAACAGGTTCAGAGACAGGTTCATGAAGCACTCATAAAAGCGGCTTTAAACTTGCTGATGAATGTCTGGGAATCTGCCCTGTGTGTTTGGCAAAATAGCATAGCATAGAGGGAGAGAAAGTGAGCGAGCGAGCTGAACCGTGCCATCAATGGATGTGGAGTGAATTCGCATAACAAGCTCGATTTTTGCATTATGCGATCACGTGTTTGTTGGTTAATCACTGCATACTACTCCAGTTGGACTGCAGGCCAGTTCTTTTAAATGTATGCTTTTACATTTCATATCCCACCTGTTACAGATACCTGATAACTCCTTTTCATTATTACTTTGGACTTACAACCTGCTTCGCATTGCAAATTACCTCTGCCATTTTTTTTAATAAATGAAAGAATCCAACAATCCCAAACAATAAAAAAATGATCACCGCAAGGATGTATACTTTACATATCATTGTCTTAGCTTTAAACCCTACTTGGTTTTCCTATGTAAGCGCCTTTGTAAGCGCCCATTTTTAAATGCATTTTGTTAAATTCAAATGTTTGGGATCATGCATTTTTTCGGAATGAGAAAGTAGTGCCCGTGTCAGTTTGCAGGCGAAGCCCAAAACCAATCAAGATTTATTGAGGCATAAGAAAGATGAATGGATTGCATGGCCTTCTTCCACAGAGCGCAATCTAAAGAAAGAATATGCCATAAATGACATGTTTAGCACCGTGGGAATGGGGGATAGTGATTAATTTAATGCAGAGAGAGCAGTAATATTGACATCAATTTGGGGAAAAAAGGCAGAGCATGTGTGTGTGTGTGTGTGGGGGGATGTGCTGAGCTTTAATAGTGATCATAATTCTATCTGCAAGCTGCTGGAGGAGAGGAGAAGAAGAGGCCTCTCTCTGTATTCCCATGACACAGAAATGAACAGGAACAATGACAACTTGCCTGGACCAGGTTTGAAATGTAATGTTCAAATCTGAATCAAAAACATATTTTTGTTATTACTAATGGGCATACTTAAACCATATCCGTTTGCTAATTACCGAATGGTCGTCTATGTAAAAGATGTATTCCGTTACGCCTTTGGCGGTAAACGAAATGACAGTGAGTCACCCTGAAATCAGTTACGCAGACCGGTCTTTGTCTCAGAATTAGTCATTAAACAGAATATGCTTGCAATCATTTGTGCATAACTACTAACAGCTTCTTATAGAAAACGGCTGCTGAGTCAGCAGCTCAAAGGCAGTTTCGAGAGGCTTGTATGATTCCTCAAACCTGTTTTGCTGGATGAAAATGGGAAAAAAAAGGCAGAAACGATATCGCATAGATCCACGCTTCCTTTAAAGCACGCGCAGGAAAGGTGTATTTATTAATACTTTTTTTTTTTTTTTTCCCCCCCATTTCTTTTTTTGGAACAACCCAATAAGCATTTCTCTCATCCTCTTAGACAAAGAAGTAATATTTTTTGTGATAAGGGGGAAGTTGGCTTGTGGTCGGGGGGGTCACGTAGTCACACAAGTCTACTGTGACTTTGACTGGCTTTAAAAAAAAGTTTGTCTGTGGGCCGTGCCAGTTTTGAGTTTACACATACTGGCACATGGAGACAGTTGCCTTGAGGAGGCATTTACATTGCTGAAGTATCATCACCTCCTTGTTTATCACAAAAGGATTACATGAGGCTGGTTTGTGGCTTCTGATTCTGGAACTGCAATTCAGCTTTAGATCAAATGTAATTGTTGCTCAAACGTTTTAGACAACATGGTGTAAATTTGGTGTAGTTGTTAATGATGAGTGATCGCAACATTACATTTCTGAACCTCTTCCCCTTCTTCTTGCTGTCACACGCTACTTATTTCTGTAACATAATCCTACTGTACAAATGCCTGTCCAGGTCCCCTAGCCCACCATGTTGCTTTACCATGCATTGTGAGTGTAATAATGATGACCAGTCAGCAGCCCCCATGCCCCAGCTGGTGTGTATGGCTCTATATGCAGGGCCTCGGGCACATATAAGGGGAAGAGGAGGTGAACAGAAACCAGCGCAAAGGGGGTGAGGCCCTGAAGGAGCTTTCCAGGCTCTAGCTGTCTCTGTGTGACACACATTCAGATTGATGGATCAGTTTGTGTATGTCCTCCAAATGGCACCTTGGGGCTCAATGTACAAGGAGCCTTTCTTATAGTTCCTTCTAGTTTCATGGTCTTGAAAGCATTTGTACTAATCCATTTCTCAATATTTATTTGTGCTCTGTAAAGCATGTGTTATTGAAGATGGTACTTGGGGCCCCTGTGGCCATGCCTATGCATGTCTAAGAGCAGCTCCTCTTTGTCTTACACTGGCGTTTGGGAAGCAGCCATGTGTGCCTCCGGCGCTGATCCCTTGCTGAGAATCAGGTCTGACGTGCACATGGCTGGCTAGCTCTGCTTTTCTCGCCAGCATCCCGCAGGGGGGGAGGTGCAGGCTGGGGCGGATCTTGGCAACAGTTCATCCCTCTTTTGTGTCACAGTGATGGGGGCCAGCTTTGTCTCAAGTTCATATCAGATGGTATTTTTGATTGTAAAATAAAAAAGTGTGCAACATTTTTTCTTATGTAGCTGAGGAGCTGTGGCACTAATAGGACCAGTTATTTAGGCTGGCAGGCTGTGCCATTCCACTGACATTGTTTTGTGTTTCAGTGGGCACAAGGAGGCCTTGGCACAGTCGCTTATCACATGCCATTCCTGCCAGTGACTCCAGATGTGTGTTGGGCCTGGTCCTGCTATGCGGGTAGGTTGTTCCAGATAGTACAAAGACATGAGCCTTAGACAGAAATGCATCTCTGCTGCACTCAGCTTTGCATCCTCCATATTCACCCTTTGGCCATTAACCTCCACAGGCAGCTGAGAAATGGCCGTCTTTGATTAGCCCAAGTGAGAGCATATGTGCTCCACTGGCTTCTACTTTCAAACATAAGGCCCATATATTGCTTATTATTACTTGCTTTCATTATTGCAATACTTCCTTTCATGGAGCATATGTAGTCAATCATGGATGTATACCGAGCAATAATTCTTCAGTTTGTATAGTCATTGCTCTTTGAAGAGGATCTCGTTCCTTTTGCAGCTGTGTTGCTGATACCCTTTTTACAGAATTGAAGGACCTATTTGAGCTAGACTCTCCCAGCTTTACTGTTTTAAAGGAATTCTCCATTGGCCTCCAGGTGATTGAGTGTGATCTTCTGTTTGCAGGAATTGTTCTCTGTGTTTGCCCTGGTTACGTAGTCTCCAGAGCACCTGTTCGGAGTTCAGAGGTCAGGGTTTGGGCTTACCTTTTCTGTAGAAAAGCTGTCAGACTCCTCTATTATTTGTCCACCAATATCCATCAAGCAGGTTCTTATTGGTGCAGGTGTAGCAGAGCAGGAGGTTCTCCGGACAACAACCAACTCTTTTGCATGCACCGCACTCTACTGCATTCGCAAAAAAACAAACACATTTTTAACATAAAATAAATGAAAGTAGTGGATTACAAGAGTCAGGTTATGACCATGTGCATGTTTTTCATCTTCAACATGAAAGTATGTTACCCAGTTGACTTTTTGTTGTGTTATCGTGGGAGTTTTTTCTTTTTTTTTTATTGTGCATGTTATGTATCCAGCAGCTTTCCATCAGATGCCAGCTCTCCCCTTTGCCACTGCTTTTCAAATTTTACAGATGCTAAGGCCTGATGGATTAATATTCATATGGTTTTAGTTTCGCCTGTTAATCCCAAAGTGCGGGAATCGGGAGGCCCTTTCCCTCTGATCTGTGATCAGCAGGGGCTGGGGGGGTAGAGGGCCTGTCTTTGCGCTTTCACAGGAGGATAGCTGCTCAAACCCGCTGAGTATTACCGAGCTCAGAGGGCTTGGGCTCGACCCTCCAGCTGATCTTGACCCTTTTATCTCTCACGCTTCTCTTTTTACAATGAGATTGTTATGTGCATATCTTTCTTTCTCTGTTTAAACAACTCATGCTTGGTCTGTTGCTTGTTTGTCCGCTTTCTGTTCTCTGACAATGTTTGTAGAAAATTTGCCACTTATAATTTTTTTTTTCCTTATAGATGTTCTCTTGCTCCATCTCATTTTCCTGATTCAGCCACCAATCCACATATTTATCAACCCAAATGTTTGCCTGAACCATGCAACGTGAACTACATTTTCTAGCAGCTTCTAGCAGTGTAGTTGGTTGTTCAGCAATACAGTGATCACTGTTCGAAGATCTGATAATATGACTGGTTAGAGGCACAATAAAAGTTCCCTGTGTTGTGTTCTGCAGCTTTCCCTGGTTCACCCCTGCAGCTGGTCATGGGAACAGCTGACAAAACCTGAGCCTGAGAGGCTTATGGGAAGCCTTGTCCTGTCTGTCTGTCAGTCAGTGGGGACAACCAGGGGCCCTGGCCACGGCCTCTGTTTTTTTGCAGTATAAAGTAAGCAGGAAAGAAGGAACAGCTGGAAGCACACAGTGTTCACATGCACAGAGAGGCTCCTCTCTCCTCACAAACCAAAGTAAACCGAGAGCCTGTAAACTGTCCGAGAGTTGAGTTCAGAAGGAACGCTGCCCATTGAGGCTGACAGGAGATAGAACTTGCGTCTCGCTTTAGCTCTTTAATTGAGCAGACGTTGAATCTTAGACACATCATGGCCATGAAACAAAAATCCTGCCCTGCAATGGTTTATTTTACTTTACTTTACATCCTGTCTCTCTTGGATACTGTAGGGATATTAACGATTGTCAAATGCAAGAGTTCTTTCTCTTTTTAATCACAGTGGTAGGAACAAGCAGCCGGTTCTCTTCAGTATTTGTTCATTTTTATTTGTGTACGTTTTCGCTGGCAGTGTAAGAGCGCTCAGCCGCATTGGCCTGATGAACCAAACAGCTTGGACTGTGAAGTTTGGGAAAAACGATGGGAGGAGGGAGGGGGAGGGGGAAGGGGGGCACCTCCAGTGCTCAAGCATCAAGTCCTGCCAAGCCTCAAATGTGGCTCTCTGGCTTTAAGAGCCTCAGTGCTTGCATCGTCTTTTTCAAAAGACGGTCGCTAGTCCAGCTCGATTAAGTGTGTTTTCATTCAGAAGGCAGACAGTGGCGCTTGGCTTCTTTTGAGCTGAACAAAGCAGAAACCCATATGCTTGAGTTTGATCAATTGCTACTGGCTGTATGTTATGTTGCAACTTTGATCGAGACTAAAATTAATTACCCTCTTGCCCTTAGCCTGTCGTCTGTATATGGTTGTCTCTGTTGCTTTTTTTACAGATCTTCTCCCAGTGCCTTTTCTCCTTTCTGGTCGAAGAAGCCGACTTTTAGAGGAATGTTTCATGTTCATTTGTGTAAAATCACGGTAGACATATTTAGGTTACGGATTGTTGCGCTCTAATTAGAATTATGCTCTTATGAGAGTTATGACTTTAATGTATTGTGTACTCCTCCATTCCCTCTTGTTTCCACACATCTTTTTTTTTTTTTTTTTTTAAAGTCTGTATTCCCTTCAGCTAAAAAAACTCGAGCACTATCGTCAAGTCTCCCTCTGAGCTTGTGTCCTTGATAGTCAAAGGAGAGGAAAAGAGCCTTTTGAAATTCAAGGTTGAGTGTCTGTTTCTCTCTCTAGTTCTTTGGAGGCATTGTCTGCAGCCTCGGTGAGAGTTTGGAGCCAGGCTCCCTGTTTGTTGACATGCCTCTGTGTGTGTGTGTGTGTGTGTGTATGTGTGTGTGTGTGCGCCTGGTTTTGTTCAACTGCATCCAATCAGATCTGCCTTTAACTGTAAGATGACCACATGTAGCTCTGATAAACCCTGCAGTTCGTCAGCAGATCTCGGGGCTATGATACCGCTGGCACCAGCAGCCCATACTCCCGATAACAGAATGGAATGGAGTCCCAGGCCAACTGCTGATTTGATTCCCTTCCCCCTTATAGTACCAGGCCCGAAGGGGGAGGTCAGAAGCACAGATTTAGCCCCTTTTTTTTCTTCCACTATCAGCAAGAGAGGCTAAATATGAATGTGTCAAGAGAGGAGTCCTGCCCCCCCACCCTCTCTTCCTCATTGTGGCCCTCTTCAGCCCTATTTGAGGAAAGTTCTCACCCCCCATCCTGGTCATTTACATCCCTCTAGGCCTGGCTTTTTTAATTGAACAGGAACTGAATGCGTGTTGCCATGGCAGGAGGCGAGTAGTTTGGTTTTCCCTATTGTGGCGCCGACTCCACTCTGCGAAAGAATTCGGAGGGTTTAAAGGTGAAAGGCCTGACCATGTTCACTGCATTTCGATCATCTGAGTGTTTTAAATCAGTGCATCAAATCACCATGACTGTGAACTAGCATGCTATCCTGAAGTGACTGGTGCCTGCCAACCTTTTTCCATTTGAGCTGTTGCGTTTGAATGTGTAGAGGACAAAAAAAAGCAAGTAGCACGTAAAATCAATATCTTACCATGCTTTGGCAAAAAAAAAAGCAAAGGGGGAAAAAACATTTGCAGTGTGTGGTTAATTTGGATGGTTGTTTTGAGTGCAGCCCTTTTCTGCAGGGTTGTTTAGACAGAGGAGGGGGAGGTGTGAAAGTCTCACATGTTCCTTTGAGGCCTTGGAATCATTTTCTGTCAGCAATGTTTAAAGAGAATAAAGTGAGCTGTCATCACAAAAGGTTAAAAAAATCTGTCTTGCTCAGCCGTTTAATGAAAGCGACCGAGTAAGAACCACAAACTGAAATCCATTATTTAGAGAAGTGGCATTAAAAAAAAAACAGCATACGAGGATGACTACCCCTCCCGATGTGCTTTGCTTACATCAAAATCAAGACGTGGCCTTTTTTATGGAAATATGAACTACTTACTATTGTAGGGAGTATTGGTTTCTCAACAAATCCTTTTTCGGGGATTGTGTTCTGTAATATTTCTGTCTGGCTAGTTCATCTGTAAAAAGTCTTTCTAAAGGCATCTCATAGAAAATATTCAAAATTGATTCATTATTGGATTAATCATTATTATTGTAATTGTACACCGTTCCAGCTTCTGCCAGATGTGCAAGTCTGTGTATTTATGCATGTATACCTACACTGTGCAAAATATGTAGCATTCCAGACGAAAAACCCCACTCAGCTCAATGTACCAAACCACTGAATGCTAACTTTTATATTTGTTATAATAGCTAATTAGTTATTTATTTGATACCACTATGTACTGTTGCTGAAAATATCATTTAATGTCATGGCTCAATTTATAATCTACCTGCAATCAAATCAGCCTAGTTTGCAGGTAGGGGGTATTTTGATAGTCATGAATTTATTACCCAAATAAAATAAAGATTTACTCAACTCAGGCTGAAACGATTCCTCCAGCAATTTAAATAATTCACATACAAAAAAGTAAACGCTGGACCGCTCTGGGGTCTCATTCGTAAACGTGGCGTACGCACAAAACGGGACTGAAAATGTGCGTACTTTCCACGCAAAGGTTGTGCTCGCTATCTATATTCCCAGCTCCCCCTTCTCGCCTTCTACATGTAAACACAGAGTTTACTTACAGGTGCGTGCTTTCTTTCGCCAAGTTTGTTTTTTTTGCAAATCGCAACCTTTGCGCGGAAAGTGGCGCACGCACGTTTTCAGCCTCGTTTTGTTTATAAATGAGACCCCTGGACAGGTAAACACAGAACACGCTGCAGAATGAAAAATGGAGGAATGGAGAGAAAACAGCGAGGGGCGAGAAGATTCGGGCCAAAGAACACAACAAAAAGTTTGGGATCATTTCAAACTAAAACGTAAAGAAAACATAGTACGGGGAGTCCCAAGTGATTCGAAATCGATTTTTTTTTTTTCATATTTTGATTTCTGATCCAATTACTTGATTGATCGATGGATTATTCTATAGAATACTCGATTACTAAAATATTTGATAGCTGCAGCCCATATACTTCGCTTCTATCTGTGTGTAGTTCAGACTACACCGCTGCTTTCACTGCAACAAGTAGCCAGATGTGTCTAAGTTTGAATCACCAGTTGATGTCTTATTTGTGGTTGATTGTCTGTGCCTGTGTCATGTGTATGCACTCAGAAACAAGGTCTTGTGTATGACTGTATTTGCTGAAACAACTATTAATTCATCGCATAAAAAGAAAAATTTCAGCGTTCCCAAGTCATACTTCTGATTTCTGAACACCTCATCTGATGAAATGCACTCTCTTCTTAATCAGGATTAGAATCTGTCTGTCTGTCTGTCTGTCTGTCTGACTTGATAACACATGGTTAGATGTAGTTTTTGTCTTGGACCACCAGACAGTTTATTAGCTGAACAGCAAAGAGATTAGTACCTTTCATTTGACTGCCTCTAAGGGTCTGCTCTTTCCGTAATGCTGAGCGTATGCTCATTTCCAAGCTCTCGTCTTTATTTTTTATTTTTTTAAAACACCTCTGTGTAGTTGAGCTGGCAACCGATCCTTCTTGGCAGGGCTTAGACAAAGCTAGAATGGTCACAATTAGACTCAAAGTGTCACTAGAGGTCTTTTTGTGTGCTTGGAAGTGTCGAGCAGTAAAACCGTTTTGATTGTTGTGAGGATTGCGTCGCTATCTGTTTGTGCTCGGGTAACAGTTCCATCTGTACGATAGGAGAGTCTTTCCAGTAAGTGTTAGAGAACATGGTTAATTAGTGCCTTGAAAAGTGAAAGCTCTGAACAGCCGCCTTTCTCTGAAACACCCCACCCCTTGTTTTCTGTCTCCTCATGCTTTGTTGAGCAGTTGGAGATTACCTATGACTGGTTTCAATTGACCCAGTTTGGCGGATATCCTCATTGACCTAATTTGCTTGTCGACTGGTGCCTCCCTTCCTCCTCCCTATGCTCCACTACCTTGCATTGTTATTGTCTATTGAGAATTCTCCTCTCACACGTTATTGGCTTGTTAGCCATGAAGGCTCACGGCGTTCCTTTGTGGTTCCTGTGCGCATATAATGCTTTGGAAAGAAGGTTGAAGGGTTTTTCTTTTTTCAAAGATTTAGCCCTTCCAATGAAACCCCTTCTTTTCCTTTCCAAGTCTTTATGACTCCAGAGGCTTGCCTTAGCATCCAGTGCATTGATCGGGTTCTCAAATTTTGCCTGAGCTTACTGCATCTTACTGTGCCTAACTAATCTTTCACATTGAGAGCTACACAGTGTATGGATAAAAGGGGATCCAGAGTTGGCTTCATTTTGTCTTTTCAAATGGTTCCTTGGCATTTTGCTCTTCTTTCGCTTCAGCTTTCCATCTTCAAACAAGACTTGTGTGGCAATGTGTTTTCTACTTGCACACTTAAAATGTTTGCAGTATTTATTTTTTTATTTATGACATTTTTGAGAGATATCTGCATATCTCAATGAATGCGGTGTGCAGTGTTTTTTTTTTTTTTTAATATTTTTTTTTTTATATAAACATATACGAAAGAGCATCTGCCGATCAGGGAAATGAGACTGCCTAATGTAATTTACAAGCTGGGAAACTATCCCCCTGCAGGATGGCATTTACCTCGTCTTTTAAAGACCAGCATTGACATTTCACCTTTTAAAACACGATACTCGCCCTCCTTTTGCCTTCAGAAAATGGAATTCTCAGAGTCCCTTAGGAATAAACCTATTAAAGGCTAGGCTTGACCATGTTCATTTGAGCAGAACATGATTCCAAGAAACCTTTATTACATTTAAGAACTGAAATATCAATTTCCTTGTAGTTTATTCATAAAATTAATTTGTTTAGACATTGCTTGGTGCTAGTGTTTTAATTTCTTTTATTAATTTATTTATACCCATGCAAACCAAATTACAATAACCTAATTGTGTCCAACATCAGAGAGGCTGCAGCAATGCACAGTTTGCATTCTATCTTCTTTAACACACCTAATTCATCTCATCAGTCTATTAACCAGCTCTTTATAGGCTCTGTTTGGTATGACCTAAACCAGTTCTCAACAAAAACCTCCTGTCTCCTGTAAGACCAGTCTTGTATCTTAGTGTTTTGTTTGATGAGATTACTGGTCCATAGTAAATGATCAGAAAGATTACACTGATTTAAACTGACAAAAATGTTGTCACCGCCAAAACATTTTGGCAACATTGTGTTGATCGTCACAAAAACGATAGAATTGGGCAGAGGAATGGTGAATGAAGAATTATTTTTCCTGTCTTCCCCTAATAGCTATAATTATCATAATTATAATTACTTTAATTATCATCTGATCATTAACTAACTACCATGTACCTCCTGAGTTTTTCAGAGGCGGTCAATCCTCGTTTACGAGCCGGCCCGGATGCGGATTTAGTTTTCCAAATTCGAGCTTCCAAGCTTGTTTCCTTCCTCCCATCAGGCACGGCAGATAGCTCAGGAAACAAAGAGTTAAAGGTTGATGACTGTGGCTGCTGGCTCTATTATGCAAGCTGCTAAGCGAAAAAGGAAGTGCATTACAAAATGCTGAGCTCAGAGGTCTGGCGTATGGCCAAGTCTTTTCTTTTTCTTCTCCAGAGCTGAGGGCTTTCTAAGCTTCCAACCGGTGGGTATGTCTACTGTTGAGGAATTCTGTCTCAGTCCCGCCCCCTCTTGCTCACTCGCTCGCTCTGTCTCTGTTCTCTCGCTCTCTCTCTTTCTCGCTCTCGCTCTCTTCACAAATTTAGCCCTGTCTGCCGCGCCCCTTCCAATCCTTTGCAATGACCTCAGCAGCAGTTGAGCAGTTCAGCCCAGGGCCAGGCACGGTTGGGGTTGGGCCATGCAGGGGAGAGGCGTTTGTTGATGTTGGATGAAATATGCACGATTCAGCCAGCTGAGTGGGGGAGGAGGCAATATATGTGGGCGGATGTGCGCATGCGAGCGAGAGTGAACGGGCGTGGAGAGCAGCCAGTGTGTGGAACGCATCCCTTGTGGCCGCATCGTCAGCTGACTACAGAGCATAAGGAGGAAATGGGAGGGAGGTACGTTCTCTTGCCAGGCCTCTCTATTTCTCTATTCCTCCTCTGTTCATTATTACTCAGGTTTTCCAGTTAGTTAGCCCGGGTGTGAATTCCAGGCATACTGACCGACTAAGCCGCATGAAAGAGAAGTGAAAGCCGTTAGTGTGCTGAACACTGCATACTGTTGTACAGTTTTGTAACTTTATAGTATATTAGTTCATTAGTTCAGCAGGCAGATTTTGTGTGTATAAGTGAAAAAAGGATGTCTGTGAAATTGAGCCATACCGAACTGTTCTTGGATCTGATTTGCCTCCCCTTAATGTGCAAGACAAAGCCAACTCAACACCAGCACATTAATTTCCCTACAAATCAGAAGCTTTTGTGGATCAACCTCAGAATAAAAGCTTTTAGCAGTCTCACTGTGGCTGGGTCCTATTTTTAAACGCCATTTTTACCCTCACCACTGGGGCCTACAGTGGGTTGGGAGGGGTCCTGAATAAAGAACCACATCCACCCCACCCCTCTACTCCTGGGATGTGGACTGGCAGGCCAGCAGATGAGAAAAGGCATTCTATCCACAGAGCTTTGGCCCTATCCAAACAGTGCAGCGTTACCCATGTACAGCATATCTGAGCATGGTGGCCATATTTCTCACTGTGTGTGTGTGTGTGTGTGTGTGTGTGTGTGTGTGTGTGTGTGTGTGTGTGTGTGTGTGTGTGTGTGTGTGTGTGTGTTTAAAAAAACCCACACAAGTGGCCTGTTTTAGTGTCAAGGCTGCAATGTGTATGTCTTGGCTCTCTGTGGTCATTTGGCCAAATCAGGCAGATACGTTATCCCAGTCGAATTGGCAAATCCCTTACAAATTACATTACCGAACCTATTCTGGCTCGAATTGTGCTTTAGAAGCATTTTTTTTCCCCATCTAACTGAATTTGGTCTTTTGCTTCATCCCACTCAGTGCTGGTGCGGAAGGCGCTTGTGTTTTTAGACAGGAAGCGTCTGTCCCCATCCTGTTCCCTATACAACTGCACGTGGAACTGAAACTGTTCCACATGTTCTCATTGTAAGCCTCAGCCTAAACAGACGTCCAAGGCATGTGGGATGGAGACGTGGTCCGGTTTTAGCGCGCCCACACGTGTTTTTGAGGCCTGGTTTCCGATTTCGAACTGTAACGTAAATCGAGGTCCAACTGCAACCTGCCCACATTGTATTGTGATGCTTTGGGGACCAGTCCAGGAAGCAGGTGTGTGTGTGTCTGTTTTTTTAATTTTTTTATTTTTGTACACGCCTTGATGGGAGGGGTCTGAGGCCTGTTCTTTAGTAGTCATCCTGATTGCTTCCTCCCTCTACTTCACCCGCATTTGTTATTGGAAAAGCGGAGGCCGGAGGTAGAGGAGGAGGCGAAGGCAATGCCTGGTCAGTTGTCAGCACCCAGCGTGGCAAATGACTGTTGGGAAAACATGCCTGGGTCCCAGCTGTGCTTTTGCAAGCCCGTGGCACGCTGTTTACTGATGGGACCACACACAAAGGCGCTCTATCTGCCCCATCAGCATCCAGTGCCAGAGGAGTTCACAACCATACACAACTGTCTCATCAAAGAGGGTTTGGCTCTGTAAGGCTTATTTACCAAAGCTTATCTACCAGCAGGGTGGGGGGTCATAGCACATGGCTTAACATTGCTGGTGTGGACAGTTCCACCATTGTAAGTGAGCTGATTGGAGGCATATCCAGTTAAGCGATATATTGCTAAACTGCTCTAAACCAGTACCTTTTGGCAGTTGTGCTTTGCCTGCAGTGTTTTCGTTCATTGGCTAACAGTAGGGTCAGATGTAATTTCAGCCTGGAGGACCCAGAGCCTTTTTTGGGGTATTATCAAGCCAATCTGCTGTGTTGCTGCCTTTCAGAGCCACAACATTGTTAGCGTAAGCCACAAAAACCATTGATAAGTTTGAGGGACGTTCTGTGCGTTCCAATGTTCCTCTTTCTAAGTTGTGCATGAAATGTACAAATTGTTCTGTTTATGAAGCTGAATGGTTTTTATTTAAACATTTTTGGATTTAAAATGATTTTCGATCTGCTTCAAGTAGAAATTCAAAGTCTTTTATTCGTATTTGTTTATTATTTGCTGGAAATTTCCAAATTCGATTAGACAAATATTTGAGAAGGGGAAATTACATTTGATCAAAGTATCTGCCCCTGAGATACCTTCTATGAAGAAATTCCTGCAGATGTAATCATATATTGTAGAGCCCATATTTTATTTGTATCCACACTGCTGCATGAATTGCTTTAGCAAACCTTTACATTGGAGAACCTTTATTGAGCAATGGAGCGAAAACCGTTGTTTTTTTTTTCTCAGTATGTCTGGTTTTGTATTGGGGCTGATTATCTATATTTGGTTCCTGGTGTTTCATTTCATGCTGACATTTTCAGCGTTTTTGTTTTCTTGGCTAAAAGCGAGTGGGCCCAGAGGAGCGTGCTAGTAATCACTCTGTCGTCCATTTTGGCAAGAGTCGGAACGACAGTCGCTGAGAAATGCTTTTGATCTGCTCCCTTGTGTTTGGGTGGTCTTAATAAGAAAACAAATGCATTTATGTAGAAATGGCATCAGCGAGCAGGGGTTTTAAGTTCAGCCGGGTCGGTTTCTTGAACAACGCAAACCATGGTTTGAAATTGG
This sequence comes from Silurus meridionalis, assembly GCF_014805685.1. NCBI lineage: Eukaryota > Metazoa > Chordata > Actinopteri > Siluriformes > Siluridae > Silurus > Silurus meridionalis. The sequence continues at coordinate 10,581,730 of NC_060894.1, read as the reverse complement.
TCAATTTTATTTATTTCTAAAGAGCTGCAGCTTTTTTGATTTTTTTATTTAAAGGAACGCGCAGGAGGATAACCTTGGACAGGGCAAAATGTCAAGAGTTTAATAACTAGCACATGACATCCCGAAGGTTAATTGCTGGTGTCTTTTAATAGTGGTCAAATATGAAGAGATGGCCGGGATCGGGGTTGTGGTGGGTCAGAAAAAAACATTTTCGTTTCTTAAACAGCAATGGATAAGGTGCAACATGCCTTTTTTGAACAACCCAGAAAGTAACTAGTAAATTGTCACCGCTTAGTCTGCTAAAAGCCACTTTTTATTTGTTTGTTGATTTATATTTTGGTTCTTTTATTGTTATAGTTTATAAGAAAGAAAGAGCTGTTTCACTCCTGTCCAAACACATTGTTCACATCTTCAGGTTGTAGCTTCAGGTCATTGCTTGTTTCCCCAAAACAATTTCAATGCTAATGGTGTGGGGTGAAATTTCTGTCAGAAATATGAGCTGTCCATGGAGTCTGCTGGCCTTTAGCACCTTTATGGAATAAAGTAATATAAATATAACATTTCTGTAATGTAAAGCTAATGGTCATTTATTTTTTTGGATATTCTTTCAGGAAAATACTTCACATACTGGAATTAAACAAATCTTAGTCTTATTGCTATAGTATATACATTCTAGAATACCAAGCAGGAAACGAGGAATAAAACAGTTGAAAGGCAGGGGGTCACCTTATAGGAAACTATTCAAAAAAAGAATTGCACACATCCTAAAATGTTTTATTCTTCTTGTAACCAACAAGTCATTTGCAGTTGCAACCATTTTGCATTTATTAATGATATGGTAAGTCATATGGTTACATTTAATATTCTGGATTGTTCTGGAAAATACTTTCGATGGGTTAGGCACTTCTTTGTAAAACAAACAAAAAAAAGTTTTAATTAGTCATCAAAGAAATCTTTACTATATCAGCTATCTACCTAAAACAAATGTGTGTAACTTGCTACGGTAACATATCTGACCAATCAGAATCGAGTATTGTAGCTGTAGCGGTGAAGTAAAGGGAGCAAACAAACAAGGGTGTTTAACCCTGCTCGTGTTTTTACTTCAGCATAAGGTCTACAAACTAATGAATAAAAGCCTCGATGTGTATTTTTGAAATCGCTGTTAGTTTTTGCCTCGTTGCCATTTCCAGCGCCTGCTACCGATCTGTCTTTCGGGTCAATGTTTAGGTCAAAGCTAATTGGACCTATTTTTAAAATGGTAATATTTTGAAAAGGGCACTTGTGAATGAGAGAGGTTATGAGCCTGTCTTTCGAAAAAAATACGTGGTGAAAGAAAGGGAGGAGGCCACTGTTGGTGCTTAAAGGGACGGAATTTACGGTTTTTGTAAGCACGCCATGTCTCTCTGAATACCAGCATGTCTCTACACTTTGTCACAACCTGTTTGTAAATGGGTTTGGGGTGGGGGTGGGGGAACCCATGTGGTCATTTTTCTTCATTTACTTTGTCAGTGTGTGCAAGAGTGACACACACTGCTGTCAGCCAGGAAATGAAGCATTATCCATCTCCTTAACTCAGGTTCTTCTTGTTTCTTGGTGAAAGTTGAGGATCTAGGCTTACATCTGCGGGTCCCCCCCTATCTTGCCCACCGTTTGTGCATTCTACCTCTGAGCATATAATTAAATTTTTTTATGACTTTTTTCATTCGGAAGCCGGATGTGTCTTTGGGTCAGGTGCATCCTTAAATAGATCCTTAATTCTGTGTAAGTAGTATTTAACATCGGCACGTGATCAGTCTTTGAGCATGTCTCAAGGATGTTTAGCGCTGAGCCTATGTGTGTATCATTAGTTTAATGCTGGTTGCCATGTCCACTCTGGTAGTAAGTTTCATTTGTTTAGAAAAGTTTTCAAACCAATTGAAGTACTGAGTGGCGAATACAGCGACTCACTGTTGTGTTTTGGGTAAACCGAACACATCGACTACAGGCCTCCTGCTGCCACTTGAATGAACGAATCCTTGTAACCCAGAAGCATAGATAATGTTTCAGTCTTGGAAAGGTGTGTGTTTAAATGGTAAACAAAATAACCAAGCCTAATGGAAGCTACTAAATTGTGTTACTTCTCATATACACAAAGTGCAAAGTTCAAGTTTGTCACATGGCGTTAAGCCTTTAAAATAGTCTTTGAAGGGATATTTTCAAGCCTAGTATTAATTTCTAAAAACCTCGTTCCTAACAGAATCGTAAGATATGTTTGTGTAAGCCACATTTAGATCTTCACTGCCAGTGTTTGTTTTTTTTTTTTGCAGTGGAGTAACCTTAGTGTAAGTAAACTACATTTCACTCATCGTAATTAGTAGAAAGGTTATTTTCCTGTCTTTAAAAGCCAGGACCAGATAATAACAGCAGGTTCTTGTTCTCTGCCAGTATGAAATTGTGCGCTCCGGTGGGCTTTTCTTAGCTAAAATGCCTTAATAAAACTGACCAGTGAGAAGATATGTTAATTAAAGTCCTACTAATTGTCTTGTTGCGCCAGTCTTTCCATTAAGGCGCTGGGCGTTAAGGCAGTAAATCCCCCCCGGAAGCCAGGCTGATGCAGGTTTTAAGATTCTGATGTAACTCCTACATGATCCATCAGCACACGTGTTACTACCTGCCATCCACAGCCTATAAAGACAGGATATATATGGCAGGGAGTATAATTATTTGTCATATAACGGTGATGAACATCTGCAGCTATAAGTCAGACATCCCAAAACACTCTGGTGTTTCGCTTTCACTGGGCAGTCAGAAGACAACACGTAGTGGATTTACCTCCTCCTGTCTTGGATTCGATGTACCTTCAATGACATGATGCGAAATGATGCAAATGTCATTTTCCAAATTCAACCGTTAGTCTAGCATCATAAAGAGAAACTGCAGCCTCGCTTCCCCCGCAGAGTACAGTAGGAGGTATGGCTTAATGATTTACCAGCGTGTCTGAGAATAGCAGGCAGCACACGGGCATGTCTTTAACCCGAGCTAACAGATGGTTCAGGGCTGATGAACTGTCCGGGAGATGGGAGATGGAAACACTGGGGAGAGAAGTGTCGCTCCCTGCACGGCCTTGTCTACCCATAGCAGCCTGCTCATTAAAGAGTTCCCCTGCGTGGATCACCATGCTTAGAAAATCATTAAGTCTTCGGGGGTGTGTGTGTGTGGTGGGAGGTGGGGTGAGTTTATGGGTGCCAAAAAAAGTGTACAGGGTATCCATGTTTCCTGTCATGGTTAAGTCCCAAATGACTCCTTCTGTCCTCAATAGCCTGTAGTTTATTCTCAATCACATCTGGTCAGAGGTAGTCTATTTTTGTAACATTAGTTGGTATGGTGGATTTAATATTATAGATTTTGTTTAGTTTCACTATATCTGAATGAAAAACAATTTGTCATGACTCCTCCAATCGAATACTCTTAACTCCTGTAATCCCAGCTGGGAAAAAACATTCATTAATGACATTCGCCTTATTATAGAGTGCAAATTATTGCCTCGCTCATTAGCACACAGTGCTACATATTCATATATACATACATATAGGTTAATATGGGCATGCTGTTGGAGCGATACCACCTGATACATATCCCAACCCCTAACAATGTTTTTTTATTTATTATTATTTTTTTTTTAATAAAAACATATCCTGATGTACATCCCTCTTATTCTTCACTGCAAATATACTGCAATAATTTGATATCTAATCTTATCCACTTAGAGTTACAATTAGTGGTATGGAACATGTTCTCATGTGTTTTAAATATATATATATATATATATATATATATATATATAATATATTACACACTTAATATATGGTACAATCAAATTAAAATGCTACGTCAGTCAACAAATATGAAAGGAATGGATATCACTTTTACACGGCTCTGTAAAAATGGCTGGACCTATGATCTAAAGAAATTATACCACGATTAAAAAGAATTCTATTGATTTAATTACATGAGAAAAGATACAGAAATACAGATGCTTTACTATACAAACATTCACTTAACGAACTTTTGTGGATACGGACAAACCTGTTCTCAAAGTCAAATTTAGAAAAAAAATTTTTATTACCTAATACAAAATATTGTATACAGTATTTGGATTTGTTTTAGTATAAAGCGTAGTCAATAACAAACACTAACAACTTACAAACAGATTCATGGTACGTCCAGTCAATCGGAACGTAACTTGTTCGTAAGATGGGGGAGCATCTGTACTGCCACACTGGTATGTTATTTTCCTGTCCTTTTATACATCTAGAAATGTACATACCAATATTGTGTGCCTCCAACTTTGTGCTTTGACACACAACGGTTTGACGAAGATGCACTGGAAAAGTCAGGTGTCCCGATACTTTTGTCTATAAAGTGTATATACAGTCAACCCCTAAAAATTTGTGGGTTTTCATTTGGAACCTAACCAACAGCAAGATTAGCAGATTGTCTTAAAATTTGTGGGAATCCACAGCGGGACCAAATATTCAGGAATGTTTGGAATAACATTTTAAACTATGTATTTGGTCAAATACTGTACAATGTTACAGTGACAATGTCTAGATGAATTCACTAAAGTGCCATAGGGGCTGCGGGGGTGCATCCAAAATTCGTGGATTTCTGGAACTAATCAGTATTGCTAAACATTCATGAAAGAACATTTAACGCACAAGAAACAAGATGCTAAATAATGCTAAACAAAAGTGCTGGCACATTACCTAGGGCACTGTGTAGGGTTTATCATATATATATATATATATATATATATATATATATATATATATATATATATATATATGCGCGCACTGTGCAGAAATTCATGCGTGTTTACGTTGTTATTTCGGCACCTATGTTCACTACATGCACAATACAATTGCTAGAGAATGTAAAAGAGACTCCTACACACTGCTCACCGTTTACACCATCAGAATCCGCCTCCTTTTTGTTTTATTTAAGGAAAGCGGTTTGGAAATACAAAGCGCAGTATTGGGCACAGTCGAAGTGCCCAGGCAAAATCCGATCATCAGATTTGCACCAAAGCGCTTTTTTCCTTCGTGTGAATGAATAAGAGCAAACTAAACCACTTACACGGTCTAGACGCAAAGTGTGAATCTCTAGTTCGCGTGCTACATCTGGAACGAAAGGTCGATTTGAGACAAGCCCCAGGGAATCCAGGCTGCCTCAGATGCAAGGCAGTTGAGCTGAGCCAAGAGGAACATTAGTGAGCGTGAACTAGTAGTGTAAACCGCAAAAATGAAAAACGGCAGACTGATCACCGTATCGCGTTCAATATGCGACCACCAATAGTGATCTTGTTAAACACACAGAATTTGATTGTATTATTAGTAGTAGTAGTAGTAGCATTAGTAGTAGTAGTCTTTTCGAAAAAAGCTTGTTCTTTTTTTTTCTTCTCTTTTTTTCTGCCTGCCTACAAGCTGAAGGCTTTTATTGAGAGATCAAAATATTTTTAGCATCACAAAGAGGATATGTGGCTAGTGCAAGGTCAGCATCTACAGAAGAGAAGTGAAATGAGAAAACTTGCAAATCTGCATCCCCCACCCTTTGGCTTTATCCACTCTGGCTCTAGCCTTGTTGTTGTTGTTCATAGAACCGAGTGGATTTAAAAGCAGTGTTACCCTTGTGAAGGGGAGAAAATAATGCAGCAGGTAACCACATCAAGAAGTTTTCCTTAAAGGGTTGAGGGGGCTGGTTTCCAGGCATTATATATATATATATTTTTTCAATTTTTTAAATTTTGTTTTATTTTGTTTTATTTTGTTTTTGCCTTCTTTTACTTTCAATAACCATTTGCTCTACGCGAAGATTCTTAACAGAAATCATGCTCTCCGACTCGCCGAGACGACTCTGAGTCGGCAGTGACTCATTAGTGTCTACTTCACTTCCTAATCAGCGTGTGACTTCTCCGCCTCTCTTGGTCTAACATCAAATGCTATTCAAATAAGCAGCAGATTTTTTTTTAAACCCGGCCCTTTGTAGTGGCACACGCCAGTCAACTCGCAACCCTCCCCAGACACACACGTGCACATGCACGCACATACAAACACACACATCTGTTCACCAACAGGGAATCAGAGACCTCACTTCCTCTTCCTGTCTCTTTCTGCTTGTCTGGAGCTTTGTTGTATAGTTTGTAATTTCTTGTTCACAGTTTCTCAGCACAATAACTGTACAAAAAATAAGGATTAAGATTTTATATATATGTGTGTGTGTGTGTGTGTGTGTGTGTGTGTGTGTGTGTGTGTGCGCAGTAGTTGCTTATTGAGTGGTGTGTTTTGGGGGATATTGGGAAAGACTGTTCTATTAAAATTAGAAAAGGAAGGTATCTGCAACGTTTCATGTTCCACAGTGTATTGCACTAATCCATCAATAAAAAAAACATTCTGTTTAAAACAAATTTTAATGTATTTAAAACTGTGAAACATACTTTATACTTTTTATTATTATTTTTATTTTTTTGTAAGATGTTATTTCTGGGGGGAAAACACATTTATGGAATTTTCTTGTTTGTGCCTGACCCTGATGCTTGGTAAGATTGTAAATAAGGTCAAATGACTGAAATCTTTTTAAAATTTGATTTTCAAATTAACAGCAAGCATTTCTTTTTCCGTTTTTTCTCTGCTTGGTTACTCTTGGGTATAAAATGGCCCAGACATGCTCTCTGGTTTCATTTCTAAAATATTCATCATTCTATTTAAAGCACCTTCATGTTTCAAACAGTTATACTGCAACAGTATAAATAAAACAAAATCTATATTAAGAAGTCCTTCTTTAAAAAATATATATGTAAAAAAATCCTCTTCCTTTTTATTCCCACTCAGGTTTTCATCTCAGCGGCACCGTGACGGAACCAGCCACGCCGTCCGAACCAGAGATGTTGTGCAGCGTTGCCATCAGCTTTGACCGCTGCAAGATCACGTCAGTGACGTGCAGCTGTGGCAACAAGGACATTTTTTACTGTGCGCACGTCGTTGCGTTGTCACTGTACCGCGTTCGGCGGCCCGAACAGGTCAAACTGCACTTGCCGATTTCCGAGACACTTTTCCAGATGAATCGCGATCAGCTCCAGAAGTTTGTCCAGTACCTCATCACAGTGCATCACACAGAAGTGCTGCCCACCGCTCAGAAACTCGCCGACGAGATCCTCTCGCAGAACTCCGAGATCAACCAAGTGCACGGTGAGGCCTTGTATCTTGATATCTCCTGATAACATGGTTTCCAGCGCTGCCTGATATCTGCTTGGTTTAGAATCCAATTTATTTTATATCACATCCACCCCGAAGTGTTTGTTTCTATAGTTAAGACTAACAAAAACATTTTGTTGTTTGTGTTATTGGCCTTTTTTATTTATTTATTTTTTTATTTTTTTATTTTTATATATATATAATAAAATGAGCTGCAAATTTGTCTAATTAACTTTAAAATTATGATTATAGAAAAGTAATTAAGGAGAAAGGAGTTGATTTTTTTCCCTCAGTTTGTATTTTTTTTTTATTATTTGATTTGGTTGATTTTTATTAATATTTTTTTAATGCAAAATAATATATCGTGATACTTGATAGGGTTTAGGTGTTTAATCCTGACAAAGAGCACTTCTAATACATTTAGAGGACACTAAACCAGATTTCACCATGTTTTCTGGCAGTACCCTCCTCCTTTTTATTTATTTATTTATTTTTATTTCACTGGTGTCTCTGGCAGTGATAAAGTAAAGCTCAGGGGTTAAAAGACTCTCATCATGCCGGCATGAGGCACAATGGCCCATATTATATTTCCCTTTTGTCGGGAAAGGGAAAATCTAAAGCGGATGTTTCAATTATGCAAAAAAAAAAAAAACAGTTAACTGGCACATTTTGGAAGCGGTTAGGGGGTTGTTGGGTTGTGGGCAGGTCGGGGGTGACTGGGAGAGCTTTCATCAAGGCACTGCTGTGTGAGGTCATGGTTGGAATGCAGGAAGTTGACTTGATGTGATGCTTTGTAAATCTTTTATAACAAGACTGTAAGCATTTAAGCCATCAGAGCTGCAGTTTTTTTTTTGGTCTCTCTCCAGGGGCTTCCTCGCCACCCTGCAAACGCTCCGAATTACAAAAAAAAAAAAAAAAAAAAAATTCTCCAACCGGCATCACTGTCATGATTGGATTAGGACAGAATATATTATTGGCCATATGGAATCCTCTGGTTTTTCTCTCTCTATGCAGCAAATGAGCTTTTCCTCCTCTTTATATGTAGTTCATTGCATATTTTTTTTCCACCTTGTTTGTTAAGCGTTTGTGTTCTGAAGTTTATGGCTTGTGTGTCAGGAGCCCCGGACCCCACAGCTGGAGCCAGCGTGGATGATGAGAACTGCTGGCATCTGGACGAGGAGCAGGTTCGGGAACAGGTCAAACTCTTCCTGTCCCAGGGGGGATACCACGGCTCGGGCAAGCAGCTCAACCTCCTCTTCTCCAAGGTAATATGACTTTCCAGATATCCTTCAGTTCATTGCATTATAATACGCAATCTATCTTGTATCACCTAAATCTAAATGTATCTTAATTACATTTACACCCTCAAACCCTCTAAAAGGATGCTGACTTTGATTTGCACAGGTGAGGGAGATGCTGAAAATGCGCGACTCGAACGGGGCTCGCATGTTGACGCTGATCACAGAGCAGTTTATGGCCGATCCAAGGCTGGCGCTGTGGAGGCAGCAGGGGACCACCATGACTGACAAATACCGCCAGCTCTGGGACGAACTCGGTGAGTCTGAAGTCTGACTTTGCTTTCAATCCTTTGTCCACCAAAATGTTTGAGTACTGAACCCTGGGTTATGTTAGGAATAAATCATGGCAGTGGCATGTAGAAGAATTAGGGGTGTAACACGTAATTCACGTTTTGGAACATACCTCGGTTTTTACGTCGCATTTCCGTTCGATTTCGGTACACTTAGAGGGGGGAAGTAATGCAAAACATAAAACCGCTTGTTGGTTTTATTGGTTTTGGAATAAATAAAATTAATGCAATACACTTTTTAAAAATTATTTTTGTATTTTATTTTTATAATGATTAAATTGAGTAATCGACTAAATTGATGAAATAAAATTAAATAAATGGAAACATTTAATTACATAATTTCAGTACCGTTACACTCCTAATCAAAATACTTAAGGTCACTCAGGATACTTTTTTTTTTTTTTTCTTTCCCCATTCGGTTTCAGAATCGCTTCTTCCCAAAGCCGCATCCGTTGCCGCCCTTCACGTTTGCAGCGTCCGCTCCTGATCAATATTGCATATTCTTTTACCACTTAAAGCCACTCCAGGGCTTTGTGTCTGCAGTATTATAATGTAGGCTTCAGAGGCTGGACAGTGGGTATACTTAATCCTTACAGTTCAATGCGGTCATTGTCTGTAAGAGTTAAAACAACAACTCTAGCTCGAAGCAGCACAGGAATGCAAGAGGCACAAATTGGATGGATTTGTAATCACTTAAATTGTGACTGGCTTGCTCAGACCATCACGCCTGCCAATGCTGTAAGCGGCGTCATGTTTCGCCAGCGGGCACATTAAAGCGAGTCTGGATTCCTGGGCATGTGGAGAGAGAGAGAAAGAAAATTCAGGATTCAGCACAGGGTGAAGGGGTGATTTTATTTATTTTTTATTATTTTTTTTTCTCCTTCACGATTAAAATAGTGTTGTCTTTTCATGTGTCCATACTGCGGTAAAATATATTTTGTACAGTTGGGCCGTGTTTCAAAAAATGTATGTAGAGCACATGAAAATTACCATCTGATCATAGTGTTCAAGCTTTCAGGCTATGACATCATTATCTAAAGGTTTTTTATTTTTATTATTATTATTATTATTATTATATATTTTTTTTTTACAGTTTTTTTTAAATCATTAAAATGCTGTTTATCAGTATAGCGAGTGGCGGTGAACCTGTTTGGCATGATGAGGCAGAAAAATATGTATTTAAAAGAGCCAAACAACAGATGTGCAAACAAATGTCTCACAATAACTTATGCACCTAATTACATAAGTTTTTTTTTTTTTATTAGAATATCAGCCAGCCTCCTTTTTCTTGATATATATGCAAACTGTGGCTTATCTTTAATAGCCCAAGTCTCATCCAATGCAATACTGAAATACCAGCACTTCTAAAGATCTGAATATAAATGTGTTTCAACTGAGTTGTAATGTCTGGTTTTTCTGTACCATGACAGTTCAAGGTCAATTACTAAAAGCTCCAAATTATAATTTTTTTTGGGGACAAAGAATAGAAATATCACTGAAGCACAAATTCCTTCACAGTAGGAATTTTATTTTATTTTTTACACTAGCAAATGTCTATGCTAGTTGATATGATGCTTATATTAAGGTCTCTAAAAGCTCCATACATTTTAAAAAAAAGCTGAGTTTGCGTCTCTGTTTGACGTTTGGGTGTTTACCTTGTGTTTGCAAAGTTTGCTGCCTTTGGGGTATTTCAAGGCCACGGTAGGACCGAGTAAAGTAAAACGGCGCTCCTGCCTTAAAATGCAACGACGAAGTGTGGGATATCGAGCAGCATGGCTTTCCTTCCGCAAATTTCTTTCAACAAAAAAATCTATATCCTTCCATTCAAATTGACAAATTCTGTGCTCGTCTTCATATTTGCACTTAGCTGTACGCTTCCCTGCTTCTGCCATGATGAATCATCGACGATGTTGTTCAATAGGCTAACATAATCGAGTGAGAGGTTCTGTAAAAAAATCGCATTTATAAAACTACGACAACTAATAATACATTTAAAATATCCAAATTGGATTCAGCAAAGGCCTTTAAATGCATTCCTATTTATAAAAAAATTAAATTTTTAAATATAAAATCCGATTTTAAACTGAAAACCTGTGGATAGATTGACGAGCTGCAAAAGTACAGTCAAACAGCCGCGTGCGGCTCGCGATCAGTGGGTTCGCCACCTTGCGTATAGCAGACACAGATGCTTCTTTTCGTCTCTGGCAGCCATTTTGTCTCAGGGCAAGTCTTTGGAAAAGGAGAGGGCCCCGTTCTCATTAAAGAGCAGGAAAAGGGAGTAGTAGAAGGCCGTGCCCGATCCACCTTTGTCTCTCTCTCTCCTGTCTCTTCACTGTCTCTGATGAATCGCTAGTCCTGTCAGCTCCGTAATTGGAGAGGCCTTCGTTATGAAGGCTGCTCCCCCTCCGCCACCTCCAACCCTCTGACAGGAGCGATAATGCTAAGACCGTTTCATTAAATCCTGGACACTTAATGTGACACTGGCGATCAGGCTGGTTAATGCTACGGGCGGGGGAGAGGCTCGGAAAGAAGTACTGGAAAGATTACAGTGCAGATTTATACAGCCGTGCGTGTTTTTCCCCTCTCTCATTTCCCCCTCTTTTGTTGGAGAGAACAAAAGCATGTTTGCCGCAGACAGGCCTGCGTGGGTGGGTTTGGTGAAGGACGCCATGAGTCTGGGTGTAAGGGGTAGAGATAAGGGCCTCGGCAGGTTGATGAAGACGGCGAGCAAAGGCTCAGGTCCGTGAAAGAAGCAGCAGCAGCTCAGGGGAGGAGGAAGAGCAGCTCAGGGGAGGAGGAAGGGGGTGTGTTTGCGTGAATATATTCAGGGATGCTCGAAATTGTTTCAATTAATCTGTGCTGCTCTGAAACAGAAGCCTTTTCATCTAAACAGTGTCTGAGTTTCATTAGCGTACAAGATGATGCAAGACAGGGAGGGGGAAAGGGGGGGTGATTTAGGCCACGACTTGTCTCTGTTGCCATAATTACAGCAGCAGGGTCTAATCCTTTACATTGACCCTGCCTCGCAGTCGAGAAACTCCACTGAGCGAGACGGTGTGGAGGTAAAGGCATGGGAGATGCTCGAAACGATTCAGCACCTTGTTTAATATTCTCCTCGCTGCATTTTTCCCCTAACACACAGGCTTATCTTGATCTCCATCATAATGAATTACAGCTGCCTTGGTGGCCTGCCCTGCCTCGCCTCGCCTCGGCGTTCCATATGCAATGCACTACAATCCTCCTGTTATTATGGGATTGCTGGCAGGGAATGATGGGAAAGAGATCAGAAATATATTAACAGTGTTTAACAGACACCACAAAAAGTCAGAGCAGTGAATCTGCAATATTTTATTTTCTGTTCATTTATTTTTTGAACAGTACAGCCTCTTATGAAGTGTTGATTATTATTTTTGAATGAGTATTTATTAAAAAAAAAAGTTTATTGAAGCAGTTCCCTAAAGCAAATGCTTGAACATTTGCACAGCTGCTACACTATTGTGATGGGGTGGGGATAAAGAATGATTTAGAAAGGATTTTTTTAATGAAACATTATAAAGAAAAAAATCATATCTATAAAGAAATATAATTTTTAATAAACAAGGGAGACCTCAATAGTGCAAGACAAAACAGAGGAAAAAATTTGAAATACATAAAATTAATGAAAAATGTAAAAAGAACAGTGTTCAAACAGTGCTCTAATACTTTAGTACTCAAATACACCGTGTAAATACATTATTAAAAGAGATTTTTGTGAGAACTGCTTTAATATTTGCAGAGAGCATATTTGATCAAATATTTTGTAATGAACATTTTTAATACCCATACCAACATATTTTCTTTGAACCTCGCCCTCGTGGTTTGAAAATGGTTTATTCTGGTGTATGGACCGGGGTGGCGTGTCCTGATTATACTCTCTCTTCCTTCTGTTGTCCTCAATGCCCAAACAAAAGGCACGCCAGATTTCCTCTTTTTTTTTTCTTCTTCTTTTTTTTCTCTCCCTTCCCCCCATTTCTCTTCACGTCATCTCTTTCTATATTTCCTCAGTACATCCTTCCTTCACACCTTCCATATCATTCTCACCCCTTTTGTCTGCCTTTGCTCCCCCCTACCTCTAATTCCTGCTCTGACATGGTATTTCTCCTCCACCCATCTCCCCTGCATGCCCCCCCCCGTTGCAGGTATTCTCTGTATGTTATTGTGGTACGCTCAGGGAGTGATTAAACCATCGTACATGATCTGTATTGCATGGGCCTCTCGCCGGGGTTCATCCATCACAGCCTAATGCAGCCAGCCCTGTGACTTACAGCTCACACGGACGCTCACTGAAATGGCCAGCCAGAGAGATGTGGCCAGGTTTTTATACCCTGAGAGAGAAAGGTTCCATCGATCCAGCGCTCACTGTGAACGCTTCCTGTTATTTTTGGTTTGTGTGAGTCGGTGGGATGCAAAAATTCTGAGCTGTCCACCACAGGAGAATTTTAGGGGGATAGTAGTTTGTGTGGCTGTGCATCCCTTCCATCTGTGTTTTATAGAAGAATCCAGAATTTTGTGGAATACCAAATAATCACCCCATTAGGTATCAAAGCAAATACAAGTTTTTTAACATGGTTTATTTTTCTCATTAAAATAAAAATAGATAAAAAATTTCTTTTGGGGGGGGTTTTCTCCAATTTATTTCCAGTTTCCTATCAATTATATAATAACCAAATAGACCTACTTCTTACTTAACACTACCTTTTGTTAGATATATGAAATATGCTTTATAGATACATTTTATGGCCATTGTCTCTAATTGACCCTTCAAAAAAGAATCTATGACAGTGTGTCAGGCCTCGGGAACCTTCAGAGAATACGTGCAGAACACAATTATGCCGGGGCCGCTAATGAGCGCAGCACAGATTAGCATGTTTAGAAGAGGAGCGAAATGAGAACGGCGGGGGATTCGGGACGTTAGCTTTATCACAGAAGCTATGGGCTTTGTGAAAACGGTTAAAGGTAGATCTTTTCATTCCAGTAGTCAGGTGACCTATTTTTTGTTTATGTACGTGTCTGAAGTCGAAGAGAGTCAGATAAATGGAATACACACACACACACACACACACACACACACACATATATATATATATAGCCTCTATCTATCTATCCATCTATCTATCAATGACCATTTGTGAGCATTTTCATTGTGTCAAAAGGAAAGAAATGGGGATTATTGGAAAATGTTCTATATGGACCTGAATACTTATCTTCAGCTTTGTCTCTCCTTTCTCTTCTTGGGTTTTTTTTTTTGTCCCCAGTTTGTCATGCCTCTGTGTCACCCCATTATCTGTCTATCTCTTTCAGACGTAATAACTGTATGTCTTCTGTCCTTCTCTTTCTTTTTGTGATAACCCTTTTCTTTCTTTCTCTGTCTTGTGTGATAAGACTCTCTCTCCCTCTCATACACTTGCTAACTCTCTTTCCTACTCTAATTTGTGTGTGCTAACCTCCTTCTCTCTCTCTCGCCCCTCTTCCCTCCTCCCATATGTGTACTAACCATCTCTTTCTCACCAGGTGCACTGTGGATGTGCATCGTGCTGAATCCTCACTGTAAGTCCGAACAGAAGGCCTCTTGGCTCCGGCAGCTCAAGAAGTGGAACGGCGTGGACGTTTGCCCCTGGGAGGATGGTAACCATGGCAACGAGCTGCCCAATCTGACCAACGCTCTGCCTCAAGGTGCCCACGCCAACCAAGGTGTGTGTGTGTGTGTGTGTGTGTGTGTGTGTGTGTGTGTGTGTGTGTGTGTGAGAGAGTGAGAGAGTGAGAGAGTGAGAAAGAGAAATCAGCCTTTAATCACCCCAGAAATCTGCCATTGCCTGACATTTTATTGGGCTTTGTGGGACTAATTGAATGGAATAATGACGCTTCCTCCTCTTTGCAGTTTTGTCTTCACTTTGCAGTTCTTAACCCATGGCATAATTAAACAAAGAGCCTCTTGTGGAACTTTTTTTTGTGTTTTGAGCTTTTGTAAGGTCCAAAATAGTCTGTAAGGAGTCTTTTGTTATAAATATTCATTTCCGGTTCTCTAATAATTGAGAAATGATATCTCCGAGGCAGTACTTTGCTTTGTTCTGAGTTTTCGGCGCAGCGCCAGGGGCATGAATATAGAGGAGTGGTATTACAGGACCATAATTATTATTGTTTAAAGCTATTTTGTGCTTACATCGATCACCACTTTAATTTCCGCGATCTGCGTTATCCAATATATCACTGTGCTTTTGATAACCTTTACAAACGGAAAAGTGAGCACTAGAGGAAAATAAAATGATTCACAGTCTGTCATTTAACTGGGAAAATGATAACCAGCATTTATTCAGTGACACTACACCAGTAACTTGCAGTATGATAGATGAAGTAGTTCACAGTCTACTAATATAATGTGTTATGTTACTTTACATCAGTACCCTGGCTAGCTAGCTAACTGGTTCGTGCTGGTTTTGTTTTTCATTACGGCGTGCAGTCGTACAATGCTGGAATAGAAATTTGTGAACGCATGTCAGTCCGCCAGCATGAAACTGCGATTGTCTTTTGTCTGCATCTACCTAAGGACAAAACGGCAAGCAAAACGGCAGCGTTTTTCAATGATTTCGGACATTGACTGCAGACTACTCCTTGCTTGAGCACTTGAGAATAACACTGCCATGTCCTTTCCACTCACCCTTCTCTCTCAGATTCAAGCTCTAGGCCTCACAGGACAGTGTTCACAAGGGCCATCGAGGCGTGCGACCTCCACTGGCAGGACAGCCACCTGCAGCACATTATCAGCGATGACCTCTACACCAACTACTGCTACCATGACAGCACTGAGAACTCCCTGTTCGACTCGCGTGGCTGGCCCCTCTGGCACGGTAAGCGTCTCGAGCTGGGGAGAAAAGACATCTGTGCTGACTTGGTCCTTTGTCTGCAGTTTTCTGTGGAATAAAAAAATGTGCAAAGTTCGGGCACAAGCTGAGGAAGGAGAAGTTTTTTTGTTTTTTTTATTTTTTTTCCCCTTTGGTCCCACCCCAGGTTATGCCTGGAAAGTTCATGGTTTCAATACTATTTTGCAGGCTGACCACAATCACACTGAAATCTTGTAACTCCGACGCCCTTTACCGCCTTCTCCGTATTGCTGTACTGACCACAAACACAGAAAAGGTTCAGAACAGAAACTAGCTGCCTTACTAGTTTCCACCTAACACAAAACATTCAACATGGGGGCATATACATATAACTACACATCACAATCGTGGCTAAATACTCAAAGCAGGGTGCTGTGGAATGGTCCAATGTAAAATAACTGTTCTTTTGCAAAAAAAAAAAAAAAAAAGAGTTTTTACAGGATGTTGGTTGTACCAGAAAAGCATTCTGAAACATTGTTTTTTTTTTCCACGTGTGTCCTTCCTACAGAACACGTACCAACGGCATGTGCCCGGGTGGACGCCTTGAGATCACATGGTTATCCGCGAGAGGCTCTGCGGCTGGCCATCGCCATCATTAACACACTGCGCAGGCAGCAACAGAAGCAGCTGGAGTTTTTTAGGAAGCACAAAAACGGTGAGCTGCTCCGCATTCTGCTTAATCCTCAGTCTGACTTTCCTCCCCCCCACAACAAATAAGTTGTGTGATGGCGAGAGCGCCGGTTAGCGCCATGCAAATGAGGTTGTGCGTCGTTAGCTGTATTTACATTTTGAGCGTACTGTTCTCTTAATTCCCGATTCTGTGTCGAATATTCGGATCATGTGCTCTCCGCTGAGATGCAATGCGCAGCATCCATCAAACAAGCAAGCGTCCTGTAAACGTATTACATTCTGACACCAGGACAAATTGAAGTCGGCTTTGCAGGGCAACTGAGCTGAAAAAAAAGACTCTCGATCTCAGCCTTGTGTAATCCATCATTCCTTTGGATGTTATGTACATTTGGAGGGATTTTATTTTTTTTGTTCTTGTATTTTTTTTCCTCCCTTTTAGCTGCAATGTCCACTTATGCCCACTGTTGCTGGGGTCAATTGCATTTAAATGCAAATGAATACCTGTTGTGGGACTAGCGCACGAGCACTATTCACATTCAAATCAGCAGGCTCTGTGGCTGGAATGGAAAGTGCCATTGCAGTGATTTGCACAGGAGCTGTATGGACAGAGGCGTTTGCAGCTCTCAGGTGTCCGCCATTGTCCTTTCGCAACAAAGAAGTCATGCTGAAAGTCTGTGCACGCCAGAAATGTGGAAATCTTTCTCTCTCGAAGCAACTGCGTGGCGTGACGAGCTAAGATTACGACACGCACAGAAAGTATTTAAGCTATGTACATCCTCACACACACAAAAACCCGACTGTGCGAGGCCATGCAGACTCACCGAAGCGTTCTGTTCTAGGAAAATAACCAACGACAGGATGGTGTGATGTTACCACGGAACATCATACTTTATCCTTCAGCCACGTTTGCATACCTGTGAACTAGAGCATATACACTTAACTAGTGTATCCATACAGATGTGCACCAGAGTAACACAATCTCTCTGTCTCTAGAAACGCTCTATAAAGGGATGACCTCCATCACCAATTTGGAGGGCTGGGTGGGACACCCACTGGACCCCATTGGCACGCTGTTCAGCACGTTAATGGAGTCAGCTCGTGGTGTTGAGGAGAGCTCAGCGGACTTCTCAGGTGAACACGCGCACACACACACGCACACACACGCAAGCAGCTCACCGCAGCACCGGTGTTTTTTTATGTATGTTTCCATGTAGAAAATTCACATGGAGCATTTTACAGCAGAACGTATTCAACAATTCAACGAATTCTATGAATAGCTGTGATTAGTGCGCTAAAAGGATCTTGTGATTCTAGTATTTATGAAGTGAGCTGAGCTGATGAGGGTCAATGGGGGTTATTCTTTTTCTATTATCTCATGTTTGATTATTTTTCCTGCATTACCCAGTTTTACATGATTCTGTAGTTGAGTACGGCACCTCTGTAGTGATACACACTACTCCACTTAACCCTCGTGTTTCCGGTTCAGTGCACATTTGCGTGCCACTGTGTAACCAAGCCAAACTGAGAAGAGGCTCTTTAAATCCAGGCACACAAGTCAGTGACTGCATTCTTTCCCCCTGCATTTTTAATGCTTTTTAATTTTAATGTTTTTCTTTTTTTTGTACTCCATCTCTTATTCATGAGCTTTGATTGGAGAGATGGCTGTATAACGATCACCAGCACCGTAATTACGCCTTATTGCTGCCTTCGGGGCCTTCTGATTTCTTGGCTGGCACCGTCCGTTGGGTACAAATATTATCTCCTTGCTAGGCACGCGCTCAAGCAGCCGCCACGTTTTACTGGCTCTAGGGCATGAAAGTCAGGATTTTACTGAGGGTCCACTTTTGCTGTATTGCTCTTTGTTGGACTAGAAAGGTCTATTCTATTACCAAACCCTGGCATCATGTCCACAAACTCACTCAGTCACTGGCTGGCTAGCAGTTCTGCCGAGGGCATTTGCCGCTTAATGTTCTGTCCTCTGCATGTTGCTTTGAAGTGAAACCATGGTTTATTAGCACTATAGGGAAAGGGTAGGTAGAAGGCATGGAGGAAGGGAAGTAAGAAGAGGAGTGTGTGTGTGCATGTGTAAGAGAGGGAGAGACTATTGTGTGTGATGCCTTGGTGCCCGGTTGTGTGCCCTTCTTTGTGATTAGCAAGTTAAACCCTCCTGGGGTCAAGCACCCCGAATCCAAAGAGGCATCATTAAAACATTACGATCTTGCTCAAAATTATCCCCAAATGATCTAGCATCAGTGGTAATGAATAATCTAGCATTCGGCACTTCTTATAATAAAGATAATGATCATTTACATGAAGCAGACGGAGGGGAAAAAAGCCACGCTTACACATACAGTTTGATTTTCTGGGTGTTTTAAGTGGAATTTGCTGTCTTATGCTGCGAAACTGATCACAGCAAAGGACTCTCAGGTGATCCAGGCCTAATTTCAGTGCCAGCCTGAAGCTCTGATCTCATTCACCAGTCACTGACACACTGGAGAGGTAGAGTCTCCACGGAGCCGAGGCCTTTCACAGCCAATTAAAAGGGTGGCTTTTAAATCTGCCGAGGCGTTCCGAGAGAATGCACGTGACGCTCTGGAGTTGGCGGCCATGTAGCTAGAGAGCAGTGGAGGATGAAGAACTGGGCTTTAGCGTCTTCCTCGAAATCTAAATCTAGTCTCGGTTCTTCCTCCCACAAGAAACACCCTTGCTGCATTTAGGCCTTTTTTTGTCTGGCTCTATTTGGTGTTTCATAATCTTCACAATAGCAGTCTGCCCTGTGCTGTTGAATTAGTATTATTATTTTTTTTCGCAAGTCCAGCAAAACTCTTTCCTTTGCTCAGAGGGGTAATTGAGTGTGGCTCGTCCAGTGTCCTGGCAAAGACAGATGCTTCATTAGAGAAAGCTCGGTCCTCTCCGGTGCCTCATTATAATGCACCGAGGCCAGGCACCAGCTCCTGCGAGGCAGATCTCAATGCAGAGGTGAAGCGGTGTCAAAATACCCGGCTGCTTTAAAGAACGCCTGAAGAAGGACTGTTAATTGTTAAAGTTTACACTTCGAGAGTAGACTTTACACTATCATTTTTACTCAAACTACATAGGGACATCTGTTCTTAACAAGATTTTTCTGTTTTTTTTTTTTATCTAAAAAAACAGACATTAAAAACGCCCTCAATTTCATTTTTATCCCATCTGTAAAAATAGTTTCCCCGTAAAAGGCAGAGGCACGTCAGCAGACATTACACAGTGCAGTCAGTATGGAAATCATATACTACTGTATATACATAGCACTATTTTGCAACCTATTTTCAGGGAATCTCCAAATTATAGCATTGCTCAAAGTCCTGTCATCTCCCCCAGCAGGCACGACGAGCTCCGGCAAGCACGGGGATGTGCATATGTTCCCCACGGCACGTCGTTTCCTGGAGGAGGGAGAGTCCTACCTGGCACTGGCCGTGGAAACGGCTCTCATGGGCCTCGGGCAGCAAAGGATCATGCCCGAAGGCCTGTACGCCCAGGAGAAAGTGTGCCGCAACGAGGAGCACCTCATCGCCAAGCTGCAGGAGGTGGAGCTGGATGACATGCTGGTCAAGATCTTCCGCAAGCAAGCCGTCCTCCTGCTAGAGAGTGAGTGGTGTTTGTTTTTTTTTTTTTTTGCTGAGCAGCTATCAAGTAATGTGCGACACAAAAGAGAAGGCATAGAAGGAGACTGATGTGAGGAGGAATTAGCATGATCACATTTTGGCAAATGTGTAATTTAGTTTTATTAGCATTAGCGGGGATTTTTGGCTGCATTCTGATAGCAAGGCATGTTTTGCACAGAACAAAATGGAATCCTGCAGGGCCTCAGAGGTCTTTTCAGCAAAAGCTCCCCAGCCTCCTACCTCATGCAAATACCTTTCAAGTTTCCGGCAAGGTTAAACCAGACCGTCAATTAATTCCAGGAACGTGTAACAAACTCCCTTTAGTGCTTTTTTGTTTTGTTCATACGTGTTTGCATGTGCCTGTATATAATTTATTTTGCTTTAAAGCTGCTGAATTTGAAACCATGCATTCATTCTTTGAGTCATTCACAGAGTAAAGTGTGATGTCAGGGCCGCTTGCTGCACCGGTGGCGAGTGTGGAAAGAATGCAAAATGGCCACTGCAGGCAGCTTTGCTCCGAGTGCCACCGCCTCTTTTTGAAATAGGGAAGGAAGCTGATAAGCAGGCCGTGCTGTGTCCCTTTCTCCTTCCTTCCATGGTTTTTCTTCTCTCCCTCCCTCAAACTTTCCTGCTGGCCCATGCCAGGAGCTGTCACATAGGCAGTGCAAACAGGAAAAGCATGTATGAATGGAGAGAACCTATTACCAAAGTCTTGCTCTAATATACTCAGCATTTACAGCTGTGTGTGTGTGTGTGTGTGTGTGTGTGAGTGCTAGATCTCACACTGCCTTTGTGTTTGTGTTTCAGCTTGGACATGTGATTTGCTCTTGTGTATTTATTTCACATAAACATGTTGGTTGTGCATGTTTGTGTGATGTGGCGTGCAGGCGAGGGCCTTTACGTTGTAAATAATCTAATGAGTGGGGAAGTAAAGCCCTCACATATGGCTTTTGGCATGCCAGTTTATCTTGTATGCCAGTGTGAGGGGGGGAAACAAGACTTGAAAATGAGCTCACACTTTCATCTGGTTTGGAGAAGAAAAGAGTAAATGAGCCTTGAGCAGATTAGCACTGATGTGTTGACACCAGAAACGGGATGCATTTAGGTTTTGGCTCGGACTGGGAGACTTTTATTTATTTATTTATTTTTCTCTCCATGCACGTCTGAATAAGATTAAAGAGAGTACAACTGTGACACCAGTATGCATGTATGGTTGAGGTTGGGATGCAGGTTATAATGTAGCTTAGCCAGTCTCTGCCCACTCTTGAAGGAATTGTGACCAGTGGTCCTATAACTTTCTTCTTTCCGGATCCACCTGGTTCAAAACTGATGTCTAGATGGAGTTCTTATCAGTTGGAGACAACTCTGTGCAGCTGAGGATGGTTACACATGAACAGCTTAAAGGTCCATTAAGTTACTGGGTATCTCAAGAACTATTGAGGATGGATTTGGACTGTAATTAATACAAAGTCTGCTACAATTTCATAGGACTGGTATGAACGTGGTATGAACGTCTGGTTCCTCTCGAGGTTGCTTCCTCATACCATCTCAGGGAATTTCCTTGGACCCTTCACCACCTTCCTGCTCATTAGGGATAAACTCAATCTTATAAATTTTAATTTTACAATCTATTATTTTGTAAAGCTGATTTGGAACAATGTCCAGTGTTAAATGTACTCTAAAAAATTAAAATGGTAAGAATTAATTGAATTCTGACCCATTTCTCATCCATTTCACAAATTCTTTTCACCAATCCTGCTTATTCCTATACATATTGTTTTCAGCCTAACTACCGATATTCAGTGACATTGTGTTTGGGTCTGAAGTGTACAAGTGTGTATATCTGCTTATATGTGTGTCTGTGTGAATTTCTCCTTACAGGTGGGCCCTACAGTGGTTTGGGGGAAATCATCTGCAGAGAGAGTGTTCCAATGCACACATTTGCCAAGTACCTGTTCACCTCCCTCCTACCTCATGATGCCGAATTGGCATACAAAATTGCACTGAGAGCAATGCGGTAAGTGTGTGTGTGTGTGTGTGTGTATGTGCATGTGTACTCACACAGCCAACCTTCCCTTTTCTTCCTCTGGAAGACATTATGTCTGCAGCACCTTGAGGAAAAACAACATGGCTTCTCACCCCACACCACCCCCCTGTCTTGTCTGTCTGTCTGTCACTTAGCCCTACCCCCCTCCTCCCCATCACCATTTTGTGTGTGGGATTCAGATTGTCTGGCACGCTGTTTAATCAGAATGGTGCCATTTGCTAGAAAACGTGCTAAATAATTCATCACTGCTAAAAATAAGTTTCAGTTTTAAGCAACAAATAAGGAATAATAAGTAAAGAACCACATTCTAATTTGGGACTAAAAAAAATGGTCTTTTCATTTCCCATCCTATGAAAAAATGTGGTGGGAGTGTATCTGAGGATATGTGTAGTCCATTGTTTTAAGTCTTTCTTAATTTAAAGTTCACAATGAAACATACAAACATATTTTAAATACATGAGCAATTTAAAAACCGCTTATGGTTTGTTGTGATTTTAGACAGACTTCCGACTTTTCCAGTAATTATTAAGCAAAACAGGACATGCCCTATTAATTGACTAAATAAAAGAAATATCTGTATTATTAAAGCATGAGTACCTGTACATCATAAACCAAAGGAGCACATCAAGCTAGACTTGTTAGACTTTGTAGGCGTGTGCAAACCTAATTTTCAAGATTTATCTTTTGACCCCTTAAACTGTAAACTAATTGACTTGTTGCTTAAATATATACAGTAACGTTCTTACGTTACTGTATATACTGTACAGTAACGTCGCCCCACCCACCCACCCACACACACACACACACACACACACACACACACACACACACACACAGAGAACACATTGGTATAAGTTGATATTTTTTCTAGTCTACTTGTTTTAAGGTGCATTCAGTAGTTCGACAGGATAATAACTATAATGTCAATCATGGCTATAATAAATTTCACAGTGGTAGATTGTATTTCCACCACTGTAACTTTTTTTTTTAATCACAGACCTCCTGACCACATGATAGAAATAGATTTCAAAAGGACAGAGCAGCCTGAGCAGCTTAGTGCTTATAGTGGTTTTAATGAAATGGTTTTCAATAATGATTGATTTCTTTATGTGGAAGCCAAAAACGATCAAAGATATTTTACTCTAATTTCAGTTTATTCATCTAGTGTCTAGTTGTTAGCAATTATGTTCAAGATCTTTTTTTAACCATAACATTTCTATCCCAGGATCCCAAAAATCCTATTACATAGGCTTTAAATCAACTATGTGTAATAATGCCCTCCTACTCAGCCACTCTTCTCTGTACTTGCCCTCAAATGATGGGTCCACCAGGATCAGATGATCCGATACAACTGCCTTCCAAGTCATGTTGGCCTGATGTGGAGGCCTATATTAAACATCACTCATTTTGTGGTGCAGAGGGTCTAAGTGCCTAGATATATAAAGGTAACCAAAACCAGGACAGTGCAAGTTTTTCTTTTTCTTTAAATTTTTTTCTCCCTACAGTATCAACCAAATTCTGTTCTAAGCGTAAATCCCAAACCAGAACAACGTTATTGTACAGAGATTAGATTGTGTTTACTGCAGCTTTTGCAGCTGAATCAAATCAAAGAAAGATCCACCTAAATTTAGGTGCAGCAGCAGCCCCGAGGCTCAGTATTGACTCGCTCTATAAAAAGAACCTGCCGTCCAAAAAACAGCTTCCTGATCTGCGTATCCCTTTTGCAGAGCGCCAATGAAATTAACACCATACTTCAATATATGTTTGTTGTATGTGGCGCCCTGGGTTTCGCACAGTTCGTCTTGCTCTGATACACCATTATTTATAGCTCAGTGCATGGGCTACGTTATAGTTTCGTACAGTAACCTCTTAGGCTGTTGTGTCAGTATATTTAAAGCTCCCTCCAACCCCTCCCCCTTTTGCGATTTAGAAGTAGGTTTTGTATATGGAGCGACCCAGCACATCTGAATGATACTATCTGGGCCAAAAGTGTCCAATGTAAACTTTTTTTTTTTTTTTTTTTTTTTTTTTTATAAAGTGTTCCACACAGCCTCTTAACGTCATAATCGTAAAGCGGGGGTGCATATCCAATTGGCTGTGCATCAAGAGCAAATTACTATTGCCTTCATAGCGATATTTGATAAAGGATCAAGTACCCGGACATACGGCCTCGCTGCTGTGGTTCCTTAAAGGGCCTGGCTCTTTGTGCGGGTGCTGTGCCCTAGGCCACCTCCAGGCTAAGGAGTCCCCCCTCCCTTACTTAGAGATTTAACTCTGCAGTAATAACCATGGAAAAGGGACAGCATGCTCTTTCAGAGCCAAGGGGCTTGTGCTGTGCTTGTGGTACAGGTGAAAAGTTCAGCGTTTTCCTTGAAACCATTTTTAGAGCAAAGTATCGAGCCATGACCAGGAGAAGTATTTCCACTTTCAGGCATTTTTATTTATTTATTTATTTTTTTGGAGGGATACATTTAAGACGATCAAACACACCATTTTTGATCCTGTTTAAATTAAGATTACACTTGGGTTCATTTTCCACAAGAAGGAAATGCAATAGTGTTACAGGTTTTTGTATTTTTTATTCAGGTTACATTTATACATTCACATGTCTTTAAACAATCATCAATATTATAATGTATAATCAGACATAAGTATAACCCAGACCCATAATGGCACTTAGCAGGGCTCTAAAGGGATTAGATGTGTGCTTTCATGAAGTTTTATCCATGGCCTGAATTGTTCAAATCTTCACATTTCCTATAGAGTTTAGTGAACTCAGTGGCCTTGTTCAGTTCCAGTCTGAGGCGCTAACTTTCAAAATGCTGCAGTTGTAAAAAAGACCGTGCTTATTGATTTCTTCACTGACGTTATTTTTTTCTCACCCCCACCCAGGTTACCAGTGATGGAAGCCGTCGCTCCTTCCGGAGACATATCCCGGCCTCACAACATAGTGTCCGTCGTGCCCAACCGCTACGCGCGATGGTTCACCATCAGCCACATCGAGTCTCAACAGTGTGAGCTGGCCTCTACCATGCTCACTGCAGCCAAAGGTTAGACTCCGCCCCCCCTGTAATCACACGCTGACCAGCACAGGTTGACTATTTGATGTTAAACTCCCACCACTGAGATATGCAATTCCACCCTTAAGTCAGAACAGATGAATCGTGTTTTTAAGCAAACTCCCAAACCTAGAAACTTGAACGCAGGTTCTGAAACAGATCAACAAACCTCCGAATCCTCCATGCCTGCATACATGAAGCGTGTCGCTAGTGCTTACTCACTGTAATTATGCAGAAACGTGTGTGTGAAATAAAGTGTCTTGCTGACTGAGCGAATTGAGGTGGCTTTACACGCCATGGACAGGAAAGAAAAGTCACTTGCTGTCGCTTGCAAATTCTGGCTAAAACAACACACCATTTGAGTTTTAAATTGTAGAGTGGGATTTAAATTTCTTTCAGTCGAAGATGTTTGACGGAGCAGTGTGTACTATCAGCCTTCTGCTTATGGTATTTTGTTGCAACAGATACCGTTTCAAAAAGCGTTAACTTTACTCCTGCTATTGTTCCATGCGTTATTCCATTTCAGAACTTGTCACTTGGATAGTAAAATGTTTTCCTTATGTTCAATCTGCTTCTAGGTGATGCTCGAAGGCTGGAAACAGTATTAGAATCAATCCAGAAGAACATCCACTCATCCTCGCACATCTTTAAACTGGCACAGGATGCCTTTAAAATCGCCACACTCATGGACAGCCTGCCTGACATCACTCTGCTGAAAGTGTCCCTGGAGCTGGGCCTTCAGGTACATGCCCACTCACCTGTTCACCTCAGTGTATACTTTTTATCATCAATGTTTTTTGTTTGCTCATTTTTCTCCCCCCCTCGGAGTCGTCAGTCAACACAGTGCATTTTGTTTTTAATGAAGGTCATGCGGATGACTCTTTCAACTCTGAACTGGCGAAGGCGAGAGATGGTACGATGGTTAGTCACATGTGCCACAGAAGTTGGTGAGTTCTCGAAATTTGAGGTTTTCAATACGATCAATCTTAAGTAGGAAATTTGAGAACGCTCCTACAAAGGGGAAAGGGAAATCTGTTTTTTCTTTTAGTTGGTAATCATCTTAAGCTTTGTGTAGTGATTAAATCTTGAAATTAAATGAAATCTTTTTATTTCATATTGTAGGTGTTTACGCACTGGACAGTATAATGCAGAGCTGGTTTGCGCTGTTTACTCCGACGGAAGCAACAAGCATCGTGGCAACAGCGGTGTTGTCGAGCAGTACAGCGGCGCGCCTGCGGCTGGATGCGCGGCAGCAGGAGAAGCTTGCGAGCAGCGCGCGGACGTTGGCGCTACAATGCGCAGTGAAAGACCCTGCAAGCTGTGCGCTGTCTGCACTGACTCTGTGTGAGAAGGAGCCAGCAGCGTTCGAGACAGCCTACCAGATCGCCCTGGATGCAGCTCCAGCGGCCATGACGCACGCACAGCTCTTCACAATTGCGCGCTACATGGAGCACCGGGGCTACCCGGCTCGTGCCTACAAACTGGCAACACTGGCCATGACGCACCTGAGCCTGGCCTATAACCAGGACACGCATCCAGCCATTAACGATGTGCTGTGGGCGTGCGCCTTGAGCCACTCTCTGGGTAAGAGTGAACTGGCATCCATCATCCCGCTAGTTGTGAAGAGCGTCAAGTGTGCTACAGTGCTTTCGGACATTTTGCGGCGCTGCACACTGGCCACCGTGCCGACCCCGCCTCTGCACGGACGCCGAAACCCCACGCCCAAGTTGATGTCACTGGACAAGGCGCCTTTGCGCCAGTTACTGGACGCCACAATCGGAGCCTATATCAACACAACGCACTCACGACTCACGCACATCAGCCCACGCCATTACGGCGAGTTCATAGAGTTCCTGGGGAAGGCGCGTGACACTTTCCTCATGGCACATGACGGCCATGTGCAATTTGCACAGTTCATCGACAACCTGAAACAGATCTACAAGGGCAAGAAGAAACTCATGATGCTAGTGCGCGAGAGATTCGGTTGACACCCGAAGATCTCCCTTTCCCTTTTTTGACTCAAGTCTCCCTCTTTCTTAACGAAAGCAACCAGAAGGAAAAAGTGGAACACAGACAAACAGAAAGAACATTAAAAGCCACACCGGTATTATATGTATAGACTTTCATTAGTTTGCGGATAAAAAGGAAAAAAATGTCTCATTGTGAAAGTTTTGTGTGTTTCCCTTTATTTGTATGGAAGTACATGAGAGTGAACAGTAGAGAGAGAGAGAGAGAGAGCGCGCGAGAGGGAGGAAAGAAAGAAACGAAACGTTTTGGTTTACACTGAGTATATGTTGTTCAGTGGCAAAAGCCCACATAGCACTCCAGATATCTGTCAACATTCACAGCCTCAAAGAGAAAGAAATATGGCTTTAAACCAAACAAAGCACCTCCATCCTAAGTGAAAAGTACCTCGTATGGCTCCAGCTTTACCCCGTTCCCTTCCTAATCCATTTAAAATGTTATCAGTGTACTAAAGTGTTCAATACGAAGAAAAAACAACTTAAAAACCAGTTTGGGACTTTTTCATTTCCTTCTTTGAGTTTTTTTTTTTCCTTTGTTTTTTTTTTTGTTGTTGTTCTTTTGTACCAGGCTCATAGTGTGGCTTTGCAGTGCTGTTCCTCCATAAGCATGTCACATATACACAGATGCTCACAGAACCTCCTTTAAAAAAAAACCCTGCTGTGCTTGCGCTTGTGGAAACTTAGCGACTGTCGACATACATTCTCAGGGATTTCTCAAGAAAAAAAAGGGAAAAAAAAAGAGAAAAATGAACATGGAAAAAAAGAAAGAATGAGAGCATTTTATTGTACTGTATATATATGATAGTATATGTCTGAATATTGAAAAAATGTATACATTAACTAATTTATAAAAAGAATATTCTATGTAATGCAAAATACTTGAAGCTGCAGTACCTTGGTTTTAAATTAAACATATCAGAAGAGGGACGTTAAAAAAAAAAAAAGCGCGCCTTGCTTCAGGGGCTGAATTTGGGCAGTGAGCTTGGATGCTGGTACCTATGCAGAGCCACTTATCCAACCGCATGATCCAACCGGTATGTCGAAACCATGAATGGATTTGGTTTTGTATGTATATACACACATTTGTGTATCCAGCGAACAGCAGAACTGTCCCCGGGGGCACCAGTGTTTATAGAGCGGCGAAGCCAGAGCAACAAGCCTTAGCATTAATAAAGAATAGAAA
Organism: Silurus meridionalis; assembly: GCF_014805685.1. Lineage (NCBI taxonomy): Eukaryota > Metazoa > Chordata > Actinopteri > Siluriformes > Siluridae > Silurus > Silurus meridionalis. The sequence continues at coordinate 10,553,412 of NC_060894.1, read as the reverse complement.
ATACAAGAATTGCAGGCCGTGTGCCTCCAAAAAAGTTCGCCTAGAAATGTAGATCCAGCAGAAATGGACTTTTTAGTAATTTAACGTTGCAAGCAAACCACACGCGCGTGCAGTTAAAATTTGCCTGAACACGTTAATAATTTCTTTCCACTATCAACTCACAAAGAAGCTCCATGTTTATGCACAATAACATGTACATGCCTCTTCTGCTGACATCTTGACTTTGTGCAGGACAGAAAGTTGCTGTGTAGGTCTGACTGTTCCGACATTTGTAATGCTTTTTTTTTTGTTTTGTTGTATTTATTCTTTTTTTTTTTTTTTAAACTTCGTTGTTCCTCTAGAATTCCTCCAACAAGAACAGCCTTCTTTCTTGCCTTGTCTTAACGCTTTAAAATAACCAAACTGGAGTTCTAACTACCAAACCTGTTTCATTAAAATGAAAGCCAACTGACTTTGGTTCCAACTTTTAGTGTCTTTTTAATTTTTAGCTTGAATGGTTCTGTACCTTTTGTGCTTTAAAAAGCCGTTTTTTCCTATGTTGTTTTTTTTTTTTTTGTGCAAAACATTGTCAAGTGTCTCAAATTCCCTTCCCTAGAGGTATGTCTGTAGCTCTTTTTTTATTTTATTTTTGATTGTTTAGAAACAGAAATGTTTGTTTTTATTTATTATAAAAGTTAAACGATTGTACTTCATCACCCGTGTCAACATGCTCATGAAGTTGAATTTAAGATTTGATACACCGATATCAATTTATTTATGTAACTAAATCACTGTTTTATAAACTTGTTAATGATTCGACTTTTTTTGTTTGTTTTAATTAAAGTTAGTTTTTTGAGAGGAAGACACTGTCTGATGTCATCTATGTACCCCAAAAAGAATAATTCAAAGGATGTTTTTATTGTTGTGATTGTACCATGAGGATAGACCACCTCTCTATCCTTTCTAAATCTAAAAAGTAACTAAAAGTAAAATGTGATGTGAAATAGGTAACAGCTGGAAAACCCCTTTACAATCTCTAGGCAAATTAAGTAAGACTACAATGAATTTATGCTTGATGGAAGTAGTGTTCTGGTATGATCACTGGTGTTTATTGATGTGACTGCTGATAGACATTAGGATCATTTCTGAAGTGTACATTTCTGAAGCTATACCTTTCACTTTAGATTCTGAAATTTCTAAATCTTCACATTACTGACCAAAATATATCACAAAAGCAAGCCTTTAAGGCTTCTATTTCTTTCGGCTGTTCCTGTTAGGGTCGCCACAGCGGATCATCGGTCTCCAGCCTATAGGCTTTTAAGGCAAAGAAAGGAAGTGAGCATGCTTTGCACTTACTGAAGACAAAAAGCATAAAAACCCACAAACAAGCAACAACTAAAAAGTTGCAGTAAATGTTTGCATAAAAGTGAAAAAAAAAATCTATTATAAATAATATAAAATTTAATATTTGTTATTTTCCAATTTCAGCATTTGCTCAGTTTTGGTTGGTTTTGAGAATATAATAATTTTGAAATATTGGATCTATTAAGTGCTTCAAATATTTTTGTCTATATGTACATTTTCTGCAAGATCCCTCCCCACATAAAATGACAGGATTGTAAGTTTAAAATAGGGTTAATTAGGAATTGATTATTCCTCGAGTAACTCGAAAACAAAAATCCGAGTGAAATGATTTGCCTCGATGCTTTGTTTAGTCCATTTAACTACACATGAGGCATTGTGTTTCCCCACGGACCATTATTACTGATTCCCCACCTGCTAAACCGCTCTGGACAGGTAAACACAGAGACGCTGCAGAATAAAAAAAACGGAGGAACGGGGAGAAAACAGTGAGGGGTGAGAAGAAGATTCAGGTCAAAGGAAACAACAAAGTTTGTGATCATTTCAAACTAAATCAAAGAAAACACTGCAGTGTGTTTAGTTTTATTATTATTTAATATATTTATTTATTTTGATGGAATGGCAATTAAACAGACTAAATTGGTTTCGTTTTCACAGAAATTCTTGTATGCAATTTTAGCAATAAAAATGTACATTTTTCTAAAAAGGAAACAAATCACTTGCTCATTTTAAGAGAACTGTCTTACTTTCTCTTGTATATTTAGTATTGCGCTTTAATAAAGAAAAAGTACTTCTTAACTGATTACTCAATTAATCGATAGCTGCAGCCCTAGTTTAAAAAACCCACCCTCACTGTGTATTTGAACATGTGTGATATTTGCAATCAAATTAAGTTGTGTATTTTTCAAAACTGAGACAAACTAGTAGACTAATGTAAAACCCTGCAACCCTGACCTGGCAGTCACAAAGGATGAATGAATGTATAATGATCATTCTCATTCACATTCATATATGTTGTCTCCACCAAGTAAGCAGCCGCATTATAGTAAAAGCCCCCTTGCTTGCCTGACTTTTTGTGTTTTACCAAATTATATCCATATTCATTTTTGTTCATTTTGAATAATGTATTCCTCTTAGGTTACATCATATTATTCTGAAACAGGAGACACCACAGGGGTTTCTTGGTTCCAATTTTGTGGACTCAATGTTCTTCACAGTTTCAAGTGTTTCCTGCACCAACACCCCCGATACAAATCGTCAAGTCTGTAGTCTGTCATGTGCTGGAGGAAGTGTGTCAGTGTAGGAAGAAAATTGCAGGACCATGAGTCGTTATAACTGATCACTGTCCCTTCTGTACAACCAAAAATCACAGCCTGCTCACTATATAGCAGTCTATTGTGCAAATCAGCTATTTTGTAGTCATTTCTGAGAGCATGCTGGAAAAAATAACCCTTGCAATCAGTAGTGAATAGGTACAGAAAAGACATAATGCACAGGCTAAAGATGACCAATCCCAGGGTGCAGTTCGCACTGATGACAGCCAGACACTGAAATGGTGTTTGTGTGACAGAATTGGACCTTTCGTCCGATGATGAGCACGGCATGTAGTGTATGAAATCATATGCTTTACAAACCCCATTTCCTGGATTAGTGTGGTAAATAGTGCTACTGGTTTTCTGATGTAGGGAGCCATTTCCATTATACTGTAGTGCTTGTGGTCCTTCAAGCCTTTATCTCAGAGGCCCTGCAATCCACAGATACCACTGGTATTTAAGTTGCTGGTAGATTTTAAATGATTAGACTATAGAAAAATAATGTTAAGTATGTAAAGTACTATCTTATTATACCCTTGAATATTTCTTCTCAAGGGACAATGCTACCGAAATGAAATTTGGTTATATTTTAGTCATTGTGCAGGTTGTATAGCAGTATAAAAAAATCCTCTAAAAAAAAAAAATCCCGTCCTCTAAAAGCGACATGTCAAATAACTGCCAACAAATGTGTGTACACCCACAGTGATAACAGCTGTACATTGTTTAAACATGCAAAGCCACATGTCCTATTCATCATGTTCATGTTTTTGTCTGCTTGACAGGGCCATACAAATGTGTGTATCTTGTATTAGAGCAGTTAAATTTGGTGCTTTGAGTACAATTCTCTCATACTGACCACTGGATGTTTTACATGGCACCTCATGGTAAAGAACTTTCTAAAGATCTGAGAATTTAAATTGTTGCTCTCCACAAAGATGGCCTAGGCTATAAGAAAATCGATAACACCCTGAAACTGAGTTGCAGTACAGTGGCAAGGGTCATACAGAGGTTTCCAAGAAGGGTTCCACTCGGAACAGACCTCTCAAGGGTCGATCAAAAAAAGTTGAGTCATCGTGCTGTGAGTCAGGTGCAGAATCTGGCTTCAAAAAACAGTTCTCCCAGATTTGCTTTAAAGGTTGCAGTAGTGGAAGGTGTCAGTGCTCAGACCAAATGCTGCACACTGCAACAAGTCGGTTTGCATGACCCAGAAAGAAGCCTACTCTGGAGCTGGCTCACAAGAAAGACTGCAAACAGTTTGCTGGAGACAACCTGTCCAAGAGCATGAATTACTGGAACCATTACTGGTCTGATGAGACTAGGATAAACTTGATTGAGTCATATGGTGTACAGCATGTGTGGCAACGCCTTGGTGAGGAGTACGGTCCTCAAGCAGAAGGTGAAAAACTGTCATGTGTCCAACATCCAGCAGCTCTGTGATGTCATTATGGAGTAGCGGAAGAGAATCCCAAAAACAACCTGTGCAGCTCTGGTGAAATCCATGCCCATTGGATTAAGGCAGTGCTACATAACAATGGTGCATATATGAAATATTGACACTTTGGAAACAGTTTGACATGTTCACTTCAGGTGTACTCACTTGGGTTGCCAGTTATTTACTGGTTATTTAATGGCTGTTTGTTGAGTTTTTTTTTTAGTGGACAGTAAATCTATCCTGATATACAACCTGCACATTGACTACTCTAAACTATATCTACGTTTAATTTCTATAGTAATGTCCCTTTAGAAGATATATAAATAAATATATCTTTATATAATAAATTGGTTGCTGAAATGTGAGGGATGTACTCAATTTAGTGAGATACTGTAACTGAAGGCACACAGATGTGTTGCACATAACTCCTACATACAATCAGTTTGATGTAAAACCCTGCAAAGGTTTCCCTATCAGGGTACACAGTCTACATAGAACCCCTTTAGGTAGCAAAGACTCTATTACCATCCAAATAAATCTTGTTAAAAAAAAAGTATACATTTTAATTGCAGGATTACATACGCTATCACTTACCTTATCCTGTAGCCATGTTTTGTAGACAGTTTTGAGGACAGCCTCACATGGACACCCTAAAAATACATGAGATTACCGTAGATGGTACAACTTGGTAGTAACCATAAAGAATAAGGTACCAATAAGGATACACATTACTACAGTATCACGCCTTTAGGAGGAAACAGGCAGCAGTGGTTCATAAATGCACTGTATATTCTAAAATTAGCTTTCACTCATGACCTACAACTCTCAAAAACACATTGTTTTATACACAGGGCAAGACTCTGACAGCAATTAAAATTTTATATACAATTGCAACACACTATGGATAATGCACATGGCCTCTCAGCCAAAATGTCTACACAAAAAGCTTGGAGTTTCCAGCAACTCCAAATCGTATATATATATATATACAAGGCTGCATCTTACAGTGTTCGCAGAGCGGTGAAGGATGCAAAGCGGCGCCACGGGAGTAAACTAGAGTCACAGTTCCAACAAGGTGGCTCTAGAAGCCTGTGGCAGGGACTAAGGACAATAACGGACTATAAAACACCATCTTCCAGAATGGTGAATGCGGACGCTTCTCTGGCAGATGAGCTAAACACCTTCTACGCTCGTTTCGAGGCTGCAGCTAACCATGCTAGCGGCGCTAGCGGCACAACCAGCGTGCACGCCGAGAGAGCCGGAGAGGCAAACACATTCACCATCTCGGAGCATGACGTGAGGAGGGCATTCAAGAGAGTGAATACCAGGAAGGCAGCAGGACCAGATGGAATCACAGGTCGGGTTCTGAAAGCCTGCGCTGACCAGCTAGCACCGGTGTTCACTGAGATATTCAACCTCTCTGGAACAGGCTGTTGTCCCCTCATGCTTCAAACAGTCCACTATTGTCCCTGTCCCAAAGAAACCCCAGCCTGCCTGCCTCAATGACTACCGCCCTGTAGCTCTGACCTCAGTAGTGATGAAGTGCTTTGAGAGACTGGTCAGAGACTTCATCACTGCATCACTACCAGACACACTGGACCCATTACAGTTTGCGTACCGTCAGAACCGTTCGACTGAGGACGCAATTGCACATCTTCTCCACACTACAAACAGCCACCTGGACCAAAGAAATGGGAATTACACAAAGATGTTGTTCGTGGACTACAGTTCAGCATTCAACACCATAATTCCCTCCACACTCACCTCTAAGTTGGAGGTCCTGGGACTCAGCCTGCCGCTGTGTCAATGGATCTCGAACTTTCTGACGGACAGACCACAAGCTGTACGGGTGGGAAAACACACCTCATCCACCCTCACCCTCAGCACTGGAGCTCCCCAGGGTTGTGTTCTGAGCCCCCTGCTGTACTCACTGTACACACATGACTGTGTGGCCACTTCCAACTCCACAACCATCATCAAGTTTGCTGACGACACCGTTGTGGTGGGCCTGATCTCCAACAACGACGAGACGGCCTACCTACAGGAAGTTAAAAACCTGGAGAGATGGTGCCAGGAGAACAACCTTCTCCTGAGCGTCAGCAAGACTAAGGAGTTGATCGTGGACTTCAGCACGAAGCAGGAGCGGTCATACCAACCGCTAAACATCTGCGGGACTCCAGTGGAAAGAGTGGACAGTTTCCGGTACCTGGGTGTTCACATCACACAGGACCTGTCTTGGTCCTGTCACATCAACACCCTGGTGAAGAAGGCCCGGCAGCGTCTGTACCATCTGAGACGCTTAAGGGACTTTAAACTACCCTCTCAGGTGCTTAAGACTTTTACACCTGCACCATCGAGGCGTTCTGACGGGTAGCATCACTTCCTGGTTCGGGAACAGCACCATGCAGGACAGGCGAGCCCTCCAGAGGGTGGTGCGTTCAGCGAGCGTACCATCCACACCGAGCTCCTGACCTGCAGGACATCTACAGCACACGGTGCAGGACCAGAGCCAGGAAAATTGTGAAGGACCTCAGCCATCCCAACAATGGACTCTTTTCTCTGTTGCGTTCGGGGAAACGCTTCCGCTCCCTGAAGGCGAACACAGAGAGAATGAGGAGGAGCTTCTTCCCGCAGGCCATTCGGAGTTTAAACCAGGAAACACCCAGGATCTAAAACTGGCCCACTCTCTCCATCATCACCATTTTTCCCCTGCACAACCACACTTTTCGTATACGGCACATTATACACTGGACTTGCACAGCACAGTGCACTTTACATTCCATCTCTTTTCATATTTTCTTTTTCATTTTCTTTTTCATATTTATTTCATATTTTTTTATATTCTCTTTTCTTATACCACACCATCCCGCACAAGGACACTTTACACCACACCTCACTGCACACGGACACTCATGGTCAATCATAACTTGTTTACTGTTGTTTACTGGCTAACTGCACACTGCCATAAACATAAACATTTTCTGTGTACATTTTCAGTGTATGTGTATATATATGTATATGTATGTGTATATATGTGTATATGTATATGTACGTATATATACATATATATTTATATATATTTATATATCTCTACATCTTATTTATCTGCCTTCTTTCTTATTATATTTTTCTTTAAATTTTGTTATTATATTTATATTTTTATATTTTCTATTCTCCTTTTTACCCTATTTTATTCCCTCATGCGGACCGTCGTCAAAAGCATTTCACTGCATGTCGTACCCTGTATGTATGTGTTTGTGACAAATAAAATTTGATTTGAAAATATATATATATATATATATATATATATATATATATATATATATATATATATATATATATATATATATATATATAGTACAGACCAAAAGTTTGGACACACCTTCTCATTCAAAGAGTTTTCTTTATTTTCATGACTATGAAAATTGTAGAGTCACACTGAAGGCATCAAAACTATGAATTAACACATGTGGAATTATATACATAACAAAAAGTGTAAAACAACTGAAAATATGTCATATTGTAGGTTCACACAAGGTGTGTCCAAACTTTTGGTCTGTACTATATATATATATATATATATATATATATATATATATATATATATATATATATATATATATATATATATTGAAGGTTTATACAAATTGTGTTATCGTGAAATATATATATATTTCACGTATAACACAATTTGTGCATAAACCTTCAAAATATGAATGCTATGCAAGCTGAGGCATAGATATTAAAATGACTAATGGTCTCAGCATACTTAATGCAGAGGCACCCAGTGCAAGAGTTGTGAGAAGATAACATCACCGTCGAGAGCTCACAAAAGTGCACATCTTCTCCACACTACAAACAGCCACCTGGACCAAAGAAATGGGAATTACACAAAGATGTTGTTCGTGGACTACAGTTCAGCATTCAACACCATAATTCCCTCCACACTCACCTCTAAGTTGGAGGTCCTGGGACTCAGCCTGCCGCTGTGTCAATGGATCTCGAACTTTCTGACGGACAGACCACAAGCTGTACGGGTGGGAAAACACACCTCATCCACCCTCACCCTCAGCACTGGAGCTCCCCAGGGTTGTGTTCTGAGCCCCCTGCTGTACTCACTGTACACACATGACTGTGTGGCCACTTCCAACTCCACAACCATCATCAAGTTTGCTGACGACACCGTTGTGGTGGGCCTGATCTCCAACAACGACGAGACGGCCTACCTACAGGAAGTTAAAAACCTGGAGAGATGGTGCCAGGAGAACAACCTTCTCCTGAACGTCAGCAAGACTAAGGAGTTGATCGTGGACTTCAGCACGAAGCAGGAGCGGTCATACCAACCGCTAAACATCTGCGGGACTCCAGTGGAAAGAGTGGACAGTTTCCGGTACCTGGGTGTTCACATCACACAGGACCTGTCTTGGTCCTGTCACATCAACACCCTGGTGAAGAAGGCCCGGCAGCGTCTGTACCATCTGAGACGCTTAAGGGACTTTAAACTACCCTCTCAGGTGCTTAAGACTTTTACACCTGCACCATCGAGGCGTTCTGACGGGTAGCATCACTTCCTGGTTCGGGAACAGCACCATGCAGGACAGACGAGCCCTCCAGAGGGTGGTGCGTTCAGCGAGCGTACCATCCACACCGAGCTCCTGACCTGCAGGACATCTACAGCACACGGTGCAGGACCAGAGCCAGGAAAATTGTGAAGGACCTCAGCCATCCCAACAATGGACTCTTTTCTCTGTTGCGTTCGGGAAACGCTTCCGCTCCCTGAAGGCGAACACAGAGAGAATGAGGAGGAGCTTCTTCCGCAGGCCATTCGGAGTTTAAACCAGGAAACACCCAGGATCTAAAACTGGCCCACTCTCCATCATCACCATTTTTCCCCTGCACAACCACACTTTTCGTATACGGCACATTATACACTGGACTTGCACAGCACAGTGCACTTTACATTCCATCTCTTTTCATATTTTCTTTTCATTTTCTTTTCATATTTATTTCATATTTTTTTATATTCTCTTTTCTTATACCACACCATCCCGCACAAGGACACTTTACACCACACCTCACTGCACACGGACACTCATGGTCAATCATAACTTGTTTACTGTTGTTTACTGGCTAACTGCACACTGCCATAAACATAAACATTTTCTGTGTACATTTTCAGTGTATGTGTATATATATGTATATGTATGTGTATATATGTGTATATGTATATGTACGTATATATACATATATATTTATATATATTTATATATCTCTACATCTTATTTATCTGCCTTCTTTCTTATTATATTTTTCTTTAAATTTTGTTATTATATTTATATTTTTTATATTTTCTATTCTCCTTTTTTACCCTATTTTATTCCCTCATGCCGGACCGTCGTCAAAAGCATTTCACTGCATGTCGTACCCTGTATGTATGTGTTTGTGACAAATAAAATTTGATTTGAAAATATATATATATATATATATATATATATATATATATATATATATATATATATATATATATATATATATATATATATATAGTACAGACCAAAAGTTTGGACACACCTTCTCATTCAAAGAGTTTTCTTTATTTTCATGACTATGAAAATTGTAGAGTCACACTGAAGGCATCAAAACTATGAATTAACACATGTGGAATTATATACATAACAAAAAGTGTAAAACAACTGAAAATATGTCATATTGTAGGTTCACACAAGGTGTGTCCAAACTTTTGGTCTGTACTATATATATATATATATATATATATATATATATATATATATATATATATATATATATATATATATATATTGAAGGTTTATACAAATTGTGTTATACGTGAAATATATATATATTTCACGTATAACACAATTTGTGCATAAACCTTCAAAATATGAATGCTATGCAAGCTGAGGCATAGATATTAAAAATGACTAATGGTCTCAGCATACTTAATGCAGAGGCACCCAGTGCAAGAGTTGTGAGAAGATAACATCACCGTCGAGAGCTCACAAAAGTGCACACGCTCCAATTTCACCCTAGTGTTGCACACAACTGCTGCGGTACTCCAGGTGGCATTTCAACACAAAGAAATATTTCGCTCCTAAAAGTCATGGAACTGGCTTGAACGTCTTGCTTTTTACAACCAATCTCACATGCATGACAGCATGATAAGCAAAGCCTTATAACATTCATTCAGAACTCAGTTACAACCATTTTTGTTTGTAGAAACCAGTCAAATTTTCTCCCAGCAGGAAGGTGTATTTACACTAGACATACACTAGATTTATGACAACACGGATATGCTTTTAACAAAAAACATGACATCTAACTCATCTGTTAATCATCAGGCATAAGCCGAGCATTACCTTATTACAGCTAGGGGTTAAAATCTAAACATAGATTTGTTTGAATTTACACCCCCTTAAACCTGTTAAAAAAAAAAAAGGAACTGGGAAAATGGCTGCAGTGCAAGATTATGAGAGCATCATTGCCCTTTATATTTGAAGTGTAAAGATAAGGTTGGCTGCACTTAAAAAACGACAGAGCCACTTCAACCTCTTACCTCTGAAGAACCTCTCATGGTCAACGGTTTTATGGCTAACTTCCTGGTATTAACAGTTCAAGGGGTTCCATCTATTCATGCGTCAAGAAGGTGGTTTTTACATACTGTAGGATGAAGTCGACATTTTGTTTTCCTGTGTTCACATGCACATAAGAATGTGAATCACTTGCATGTTTTATTAGTGAGCTTGGTGCTTATTTTGGCAGGAATTCTATAAGAGGAGGAATACCAAGGGGGACATTTAAATAAATCTTGCTATTTCTGATTAGATCAGAGCTGATACTAGATATAAAAGTTAAAAGTTCTTAACAGTGTAGCAGACAGATGGGCCACAGACATGTGGTAACCACCATTTCATTCCTAAACACTGAGATCTCAAAGTCAGGGGCAATCCAAGATGGAGAACTTTGCCCAGCACCATCAGTCCCTCAATGCTTTTTGGAAGAACAAACGGTAATAGCGGCAGGGATAATACCATAAACCAGCCGAGGCCTGTGCACTCTGCTTGTGCCAAAGTACAGCAAAGCTGTTTGAGAAAAGACAGGCAAGTGCTTGAATGTGACACTGATAGATTTTTCTTCCTCTGCTGACATTTGAGCAGATAATTCAATCTTGCGCAAAGGAAAACATTCGGCAGAGCCCATGCTACAACGAAGACTTGTATACGAAGAGGAAAGATATTAGTGGAAAGTTTCTGGTGAGGTGTATTTGAGATTTGAGATAATCTACATAACCTGAAAAATATACGGGACGTCACAAACAGCTAGAGGACAGATGAATATAACATTAAGAAAAGTATATTTACATTCAGATCTGATGTGAACATCTACCTATTGTACCTACAGTTGTTTACAGGAATGTTGATCAGGAACAACGTCGAATGCGACTATAAACGAATAAAAAAAGCAAGAGGTGTTTGGTAAATTGCTAGCATAGAAGTGGAATAAAACGTTTTGGGATGTGTTGTCAAATCTAATGAAAGCAGACAATATTGATTAAGCCCTCACAAGGTCATTTTTAGTCTGGAACCCTCCTGTATTAAATATGGAAAAATAATAAACATATATGCGTGGGCTATAAGGAATATCTAGATTACATGGACTAAGAAGAACAGGAACAACCTAATAAATGTAACACTTAAAGGATAAAAAGTATGATGAGTCATTCTTCACGTAATTAAACATGAAACAAATAAACACTTCTAAACCATGCACCGTTTTTTCGTTAACACTCGGTCAGCACTGTTATCTTGATAAAGACTGTTTAAAGTGACTGTTTGGAAAAGATACACTATCTGTCCAGTGTAACAGGCCATGCCATGCACTTCTTCCATTGCAGGAAATGCTGGTTGTAAAAGTCACCTGGTGACAAGCCCTGCCAGCACAGACCATTAGTTCTCAGCAATGGCAAACTTTGATCCTTTATCACAGAAGCCCAGACTGTGAACTCCCTACAATTACCACGGGTACTACTCGGCGAAGCAGGCCTTCTCTCTTGGCTTTTGCAGGAGGATCAGGAACTGGGGGGAAACAAATTGCCACTGCAAATGGGAGCACCCAAAACCCAAAGTGCTGGCATTCACACAAACCCTACGACAAACCCAGTCTAAATATAAACATTATTCTCTTACAGTGACATGGTTTTTGGTTTAAAATCAAGTCCTTGGCACCATAACCCATGCACTAAATCCTGCATCGACCCGAAGCTCTGGTTTTATGCTGCCTGGCCCTTTCTTATTTGGCTGGGCTACTTCCAAGCTTTGCTTTGCCAATGTGAACACAGATGAGAGGAAACATCTGGTTCGAGAGACATGCCTGAAGTAAGTCTAAGCACAGCATTAAAAAAAAAAAAAAAATTGGCTCAAAGTTTTTAAATGGGAGGTTAAATGGTGAAATTCACAATGTGGAAAAATTAAGAGGAGGCTTTTTGATAAAGCTGTATGGAGGATATAATGGACGTTTTGCTGTTGCCTTTTTTTTAGTTTTGCAATGAAATTAGCCATTTAGCTACTGCTGCACAAGCACAGATTATTATTTTGTATCTTTGTATCCAGCTGGAAACCTTCTGCAAACCTCAATCCATTTGTCCTGATCTACCAGACAGTAAATATAGCTGATTTTCATTTAAAATCCAAAATGTTCCACACTGCTTTTATCACTAAAAGTGGGGTTTTTAAAAAAAATGCTACACTGCTAAACCAGGTACCCAGGTGAGTACTGGTAAACAATAGGCTTCAAGGTGAACCAAATGGTTATTGTTTGTCCTTTTCTGACCAAATGGGCTTCTCTGAACTCTCTCAGTTTCTTAATTTTTATGCTTTAGTGTTTCGTGGCCTCCAGTGTAAATCTAGGGCCTTTTTAAGTAAAACTTAAGTATAAACATTAGTATGTAATAACAAGCCTTTATTTTACATGAAGGATAAAAGGAACAACATTCATAGCTATAAAGAGATATAATGTACTGTTTTTCATCTTTGATGATAAAAATGGCACCGCTCCACTTCAAAATCACACCATCATGTGTTGATCTGCTACAGATAATAATGTAATGTAATAAATATTAATCATGAATAAGTTTTTAGCATAACATTGTGTTTTACATTTTTTTTTGGACAGAAAATACTGCTAAACACTTCAACACTTCAAGAACAGGCCATTTTGTGGCAATTGTTTGACAAGGCTTGAGAACATGTTAACTGGCTACACACAGGCGAAGAAACTACTCTTGGAACTTTGAAGACCTGATATACATGTAACATTTGTGTTATTCAGACCGGTAATGGCTTAACACTATTAAATGCCAATCAAATCCTGTTATTTATTGTTTACCCAAAGCAAATGGAGGGAAAACATACAGTATTTTTTTTTTTATTAGTTGATTTCTTTGCTTGATGTTTAACATAGCAAACTGAAGTATATTTGAGTAAAACTGGCAGTAGTATGATGGCTTCCATGCTCCCATTAGTATGATAGAGACAAAAGTTATTTCAGACAATTTGTGGCAGTCTGGGAAAACCCTTCACACACTGACATTCTGAAAACTTTATAGATATAGACCTCTTTGGTATGGATATTCACCATGTGTGCAATTACACATTTTAAACCATGAGGTTGACTGAAAAAAAAATTTAAAAGAGTAAAAAATTACATTTAAATTAACTGCAGCACAAGAACATCGCTGACATTTTGAAAAGCTGTATTTGAATACAAACTGAATTCATTTGGACTTGTGCCTGTTCTGCTATGGCATGAATTCTTTCAACAACAAGGAAGACATCCAAGGCAAGAACTGACTGTATATAAATACCTTTGTCCCTTTAAATGTATTCCACTAAAACACTAAACAAAGTATGCGATGAAAAACCCACTCTGGTCCAGATTTTTTTAAATGTATTTCCACATATTCATACACATTCATCTGAAGGATTTTCCAAAATAAACACACTTACAAATATCCCTTACCGACATGTGCTAATTTGTTTATCCATGTACAGTAGAAAGTGCATGTGCCTAGCTTTAAAGCCGGGATAAAAGGGTAAATAAATTAAAAAGTTATTTTTAATTGGCAGCTACATATTAATTATGCTTTCAATGATAAGAAAAATGCTGCCACAGAATGATCAGCAATCAATAGGAGAAGCTGGTTGATTTTGTACTTGTATAAAGGTTATACAGGAAATAGCTTTTAAAATGTCCCCTAATGGTCAACTAATATTAAAGTAGTTGATTCTTCTACAAAATATAACAGGCAGTCAGACAAAATGTAAAAGCTTATAAACGATTCAAGGCAGAATAATATGGAAATTTAACACATCCTAAATGCTTTAATGGTCCCCACTTTTATTTTTTTTCTCTGGCTGGTTGACACATTTTAGGTGTGCCATTTGCACAGGTCCACATGGGTCTTCTTTGTTTTAATGGCTTTTATTAACCTGGGTGCACAGCATTCAGAATCAGCAAGAATGAAAAACTAAGGCTAATAATAGTTATTTTTCAAATGGGCACTAATATGTTGTGAAGTGCAGCAAACATATAGGGGGGTCCCGTTGGAGTTTAGATATAGGTTCTGATTAGATACTGATTCCTTAGTAAATGTTATCAAGTTTTAAAGCCTCAATTCTGCCACAGATACGCAGTTTAAAACTATAAACAAACGCTTTTTGGGTCTAACATCTGAAATATCTATCGGAATCTGATACAGTGCACAAGGGTATCTGTGACCTTTTCCCTAAAGATGAAAGGCCCAAGTCAGTCTTTCATCTGAAGTAACATGGCTTCCAAGATTTGAAGTTGCTGTTAGGTATTTTTTTTTTTATTATTTTTTTTTTAATCTCTGGTGGCTACAGTAACACACATTTGTGAACTTTAAAGGTGATTTAAAATGTCACTTGGAATAAAGTTTTCATAAATGTCATTACTAAACATTATATATATATATATATATATATATATATATATATATATATATATATATATATATATATATTGTATAATTGTGTAGAGTGTAGTTTTATTTCTGAAGTCAGAAGAATGCATTTCAATTGTAGATGAAGAAAAGTTTTTAGAGAAATAATTAAGTGACAGTTGGTCTTCTATTATGAAAGCATTACACAGGAGCTTTATAGAACAGGGTTTTATCATAGGCATAACATTTTTGCTCAGACAAAAGGCACTCACAATTTAAATGATAGATGGCCAGTCATGATTGAAACAAATTTAATATCTAAAGAAGTAACAGTCATAACGCTACCTTGAATAATAGTGGATGAAAAATACTTTCTCGAATAGCATTTGAAAAAACGATTTATGCAGAGAATAATGCACCCTGTCCATGTCTATAGAGTATGTGACCGTACTTATTTATAGTGCTCTTCTAAATCACTGCTGCTGATTTGTTATGCCAGAGTCAGTGAAGCAGCATTAATCATTGATTATGGACGTGATTAAAAATAGTCATAAATGAACTATCCCGAGTAAGCATGAGGATTTACTTGTAATAATATTTAATTCTGTTATTAGTTCCATAAAAAAATAAAATAAATAAGCCACTCAAAGCCATTTATAAAAAGCAAATAAAACGTGTAAGTTAAAAAAAAGTACGCGTTTTTTTTTCTTGCATTTTGACACTAAAAAAAAAAACAAAGCTTAGATAGCCCATTTATACCAGTTGCCCAGCTTCTAATATAATATACTTTTAAAAGCTTTCAGCTCAGAGCAACTGACTTTTGCCATGATGAATAATCTCAGGCCCCAAACTAAAACTGCATCAATCCTCCTAGCAATACAGAAACAGAATGTAAACTAGTGTTTTGGTTTTGTGCCAACTCTGAAACTCTTTAAAGACGTAGTAAAATCTTATTGTAATGCCCTGGGCCTATTTGCTTGGGATTCAAATGTAGCAAGGCCTAATTTAAATGTGTCAGCAAGAAACATTGTTTAGAAAAGGATATTTGCATTTCAGATGTACGTTTCAAACATGACTTTCTCTATGATTGGGCTACTTTTGTAAGTTGATGCTTTTGCTTTTTCTTCTGATATGCTGTGTTTATGTCTGCCAGTTTCTTTTAGGTTTGTTTTTTGGGTCCTTTAAATTTTCAGAACTCTCAGACCCAAGAGGCCAGCTTAGTGCTCTGTGATTTATCTATCTCACGAAAATGCCCTTGTCTCCCATCTCTGGTGAATTTCCATAAATGCCTCATGAATACCCCCTTTTATTTTTATTTATGGGCCAAGGTTTTATAATTAAATAGTAATTAATACTGCCAGTGTTAAGGCCTGTGTCATTTTTCTCCTCTGCCATGGTCTTCTTTGATGAATGGGCTCCATCTATTAAGTTAGCGAACAAGGCCGGGCTTTTCACGACAACTCTGATTAAGGTATCATTCCATGGCGCTTATTAAAATGCGTGAAATAGAGAGAGAGAGAGAGAGAGAGAGAGAGAGAGAGAGAGAGAGAGAGAGAGAGAGACATGCAATTTCATTTTTAAGATTGCCCTCAATAACGCCAGACCATTTTCACAAAACCTGACCACTCAGTAAAATAGATTTATAAGATTTATAATGAATGAAGAAGAATAGGAGGACATTAATAAAAATGATAACTTCATTTAGGCGTTGTGAATTCTGCAGCATTTTAGCAAAGGGCTCCCATTACCTTTTATTGTATTTAAAGAGATATAATTAATGTGCTTGACCGTCATAATACTAAAATACCTTGACATAGCATAATGTAAGGCTTCTGCATCACTCATGCCCATAATTACCTCCTAAATTATTATATAACATTTTAATTGACTTTATGAGTGACATTGTAAATAAAGAAATGGACTTAAAGTTGCTGTGATTCATTGGCTTTTTTAACAACGACAATCCTTTACATGCCATTTAGATATGTCTTTTTTATGCTTATTAAAATCACTGAAATCACATATAGACAATGTGTATTTGTATGCAGTGAGTACAAAAAAAGTAATAGTAATTCCGTTACTAATCGTATTTTTTCCTTGCACTTTACACAATGCTAGATGTTATTGATGCTAGGTTGAATTATTGATTCTAACTGGTCAGATGTTGTTGATTATATTTTTTGAAAGCTTTGTCAGTATTTTTTTTACCTGAAGGGCACTTCACAGGTTTGTATTAATGTGTAAATGCTGATATGGTAAATTTGTATGCATTGAGGCTTTTATTTTCCATTTCTGGTAGGAACCTTTAGTGTCAGCTCTTTGTAACAGTCACAGGAAAATTCATTCTTCAATGTCTTTAAAACAAGGGACATCTTAGCTGAAACAGAGTCCAGATCAAGACCATAGCCTATGAAGTATGAGTCAAGATCAAGACCATAGCCTATGAAGTATGAGTCAAGATCAAGACCATAGCCACAGGAATCGGAGTCAAGACCAGGACGATAGTAAATGAATTCTGACTTAAGATGAAGACCACAGATGGAGTCTGAGTAAAGACCAAATATGAGAGGCAAAACCAAGCCAAGATCAACCCCACACATGTCGAAATCCATATCAAGACCAAGACAACCTGCTTGAATGTGGTGATTTGCTGGTTGTAGTTTTTTCCGAACATGAAATATAAATTCTCTTAAATGAACTAAATTACAAAAAAGTACACAAGACAAGAGAACTGTTTGCAACATTGCAAGCTGTTTAAAATGTTTCACACATACACACACACACACACACACACACACACACACACACACACACACACACACACAACACCCTGTTGTGTTTTATTCCTTAATTAATGTCATACTCTATAAAAGTTAAATGTCACACAACCACATCATCCCCAATGCTTATGCACCACTACTGGCTTCTACACCATGCAAATGTTGTTCTGTACCTTGTGAGCGTCACAGTTTAAGATACATATTTGTACACTTTGTTTCTGCCTGGATTTTCAATGTGTCACTTGAAAAAAGTAAAAGATCACTCAAAATTTAGTGTCATAAGGCTGCACTGTGGATTTTATAATAACGCTTGGGTTGAAATTATATTTACCAGTTTTGTGGAGCTGAGAGCAACAGAAACATCAATTAGGATAAAAAAATACACAGAATAGAACAATAATACGAGGCTGTGTCTTATTTCCAGCACAGATTGAGATTCAAGCAGCCTATCAGCGATGGTCATGTTAGCTAATCACGCAGAATAAAATGCGCTAGATGTGCTGAAATCTTTCAGTTTTTAGGACCATAGCTTTCTTTTTATTTTTGGTTGAGCATGAACCCAAAAGAGCACAACAGACAAAGTTTCTAAAATATAGAAGCAAAGATGATTGGTTAGATTTTAATGTTTTAATATGACATCACTATCAGCTGTCATAGCTTATCAAATGCAATAATGGCAACAATTACAGCTGAAAATATGAATAGGCTTTTGCTCTGTTTCATATAGAAAGGTTTATTATTTTGCTTAGTATAACAAATTCTGGGGAAGTTTATTCTCAAACCAATATATATACTGCCATAGTTACTTCCAGTAGGTAAACCAGTGTGTCCCAAGCATTTCCCTAGTGACCCAAACATTTATTCTGTATACATTAGTCTGTAAAGTGACTAGAGGCTCTTCTGGGAAAGTCAATAACTTTACTGGTTGGTTTTCACACAAACGCAAAATCATCAAATGTAAAAATCTCCCGCAAATGTAATTTTATATATCAATTCTGCTATCTGAGCATTTTCTGCTAAATAAATAAAAAGACAACAGATAGATACTGAACTCCATTGTTAGAAGCTCTTCAGTCTAATCTACTCAATTTATCCATGCTATAATACCATGTACAGCCATTCTTCACCGAGTCTAAAAGGATTTATTTTTTTTTACTGCAGACAATGACATTTCATTCCCTGCCACTATGAAACTTGAAACAGGACAGAACATGACACATTCAACCAATCATGTCATGTGCCTGTCCCAAAAGCATATTGCATTTACACACACAGTTTGGTATCTGCTTTCACTTGTAGTGAACCCAAGACCAAGGTTTTATTTAGATAAACATGAGATTATCCAGTAGCCAAATTCAGACCTGGGTTTGAAAATCAAACAACACATGTTACAAGTGTAATAATTACTTCATCTGGGTTTGACATGTAAATGTTTGTCATGTTGATCTCCAAAGAAAAAAATAATTGAACTGTTTTTACTCCTGCTACTTATATTTAGTTTGTATTTATTTAGTTTCTGATGTGTGCCCAAACCTAGGCATATACTAGACTGTCAAGAGCGTTTTCAAATCTGACATCAGGGTTTACATACCGGGTAAAAAAAAAAATCGTGTCAGTATTGAGCAAATAGTTGCTGCCCAGCAAGCTACTGTTGATTGGGGATAAAACTTTGAGTAGATTACACCATGCTCTCTTACAACCAACATTGTTCAAATATATTATTATACATCAAAAACATACATCATATATAGTACATTTATATTACTGTAAAACCAAAAACTACTCGATCCTGAAAATGTTCCCAATGTTACAGCATTTTCTTGGAATGTTATGAAATCTGCTGGCATTGGAGACTCCATAATACATACATTTCCATAGAATGTTAATAAAAACCTCTCCTCAAGGTATCAACAATTACACATAGCGGGTCAACCAATCAAATTATGGTGTTACCTTTCTAATCCATTACTTAAAAAAACAATAACAGATTCAATTATGTTGAATTAATGTAAACTTTTGCAGTCTTAATTCAACCCCTGCTGACCAATTATAATTGTGCTGTGGTATAAACACTTATTTTGACACACACACACACACACACACACACACACACACACACACACACACACACCTTGCTGATTCAGTTTCTCAGACTTTCTGAAGCTAAATGTGTCCCCATGTAAAGCTTGCATGGGTTTTGCCCCCCAGGACCCGAAAAAAAAAAAACCCAACGGTTGACACATATGATAATGTTTGCAAAAACACAGCTGTGTCAGACTTGCACACCTAAATACAAAGCATCCAAACAGTTCTGTAAAACAGGAAGATAATTCATTCTGCTTTTTTATTTATTTATTTATTTTTTAAATACAAAAACCCATGCACTGTACTTTTTTGTGTGGTTTATTTTTTGGGTCACTTTTCAGCTTGTGAGGTTTTATTTTCTGCATGGTTTGGGTCTCCATGCATGAAGAGAGCAGTGAGGGATTGAAACCTGAAAGCAGGAGCACCTTCTGTTTCACTCCACCTGTTCAGTGACAAGCAGCTGGGCAGGTGTGGTTATATATGTGTGTGTGTGTGTGTGTGTGTGTGTGTGTGTGTGTGCCAAGCAACACGCTCTCATTGAGGTATAAATTCTGCAAATATACCACAGCACACATTTATGCACCACAAACATGCACAAGCATACACGCGCACACACACACACACACACACACACACACACACACACACACACACACACACACACACACACGCCTCAATTTGTCTTTTTCTTCACACACTGAAACAGCAACAATTCATTTTCAAGTGATAATATCTCACATTTGACATGAGTAACTGTCTTAGGAGTCATTTCTTAAGAAAATAGTCCTAGCAAAAAATATTTAAAAAAAGGTTCTTCCCCAAGCATTTAGTTTTATGGCTAATACATTTATCTTTTAAACAAGGAATCTTTTCTAATAGAAGGAACTGTTTTAGGGTCGTTGGATACAATTTTAATTGCAATCATGTCGCAATCTTAGCATTTGTGCTCGTGTCAGTATCACTAAGCATTGCTAAAGACCTTCTCAGAAACCTTAAAAGTTGCCTAATTAGCCACCTGGAGAGTAAAATCCCACACATTAATGTATATATATATGGTGTAAAATCATCCCTCAGAAACCCTGACACTTGAAGACTTAAAACGCTTATGTGGTTGACCAAAAATTTGTATTTATGAGTAGCTGCCGCAAAGCTTTACACACGACTAGGAAAAGTTCTAAACAATTCTATTATTTAGCTGTCAAGCTTGAGTAGTAAATGTTCAATATATTTATGAATAAAAAATAAGAATAAATTAATAACTTACAAATCCTAAAAATGTCCTTCTCAGAAACTTTGCCAGGTTAGCACGTTAGCAAGCTAGCAGGCTTTAGAAATATACAAAATATTACTACATGTAAAAGTCACACTTCTACATGCAGTAATATTTTGTATACATTTTACATAGAATACATTTGGAGATGGAATGAAAATAACATTTAGAGAGAGAATCAATGTAACGGTACTTTAGGCTACAGATAAAAAAAAAAAATTAAAAATAAAAAAAAATATCGGCATCGGTCAAAGAAAATTCTTTATTGGTTGACCTCTAGTCTTGCCAACAGTCAAACATGGTGGTGGTAGCACAATGATCAGTATGAGTTCTGCTGGTACTGGGGAGCTGCGGTTTATTGAGGAAAACATGGATTCCAACATGTACTATGACATTCTGTAGCAGAACATGATTATCTGAGAGAATCTGAGGTATTGTCAAGAGGAAAATGAGAAACGAGACCAAAAAATTCAGATGAGCTGAGGGCCACGGTCAAAGAAACCTGGGCTTCCATACCACCTCAGAAGTGCCACAGACTGAACTCCTCCATGCCATACTGCAATTGAGGCAGTAATTAAAGCAAAAGGAGCCCCTATCAAGTATTGAGAGTACAAATACAGTAAATAAACATAGTTTTTTTAATTGGTCTTATGAAGTATTCTAAATTTTTTAGACAGTTGGAGGACAATTAGTGGGTTTTTGTTAATTGTGAGCCAAAAACATAAAAAATTAAAAACAATAAACACTTGAAATATATCAGTCTGTTTGTGTTGAATCTATATAATATACAGGTTTTTCTTTTTGTATTGAATTACTAAAATAAATCAACTTTTTAATGATATTCTTATTTATTGAGATGCACCTGTATGTCTCCAGACCTGAACCCTATTGAGCACCTGTAGCGAATCCTCAAGTGTAAGGTGGAGAACCGTTATTTGTCTAAAGTCCAGCAGCTCTGTGTTGTCATAATTGAGGAGTGGTAGAGGATACCAGCAACAACTTGTGCAGCTCTGGTAAATTCTATGCCCAGGAGGATTAAGGCAGTGCTAGATAACAGTAGTGTTCACACAAAATATTGGCACTTTGGACACAGTTTTGACATGTTCACTTAGGGTGTACTCACCTTTGTTGCCAGTTATTTAGACAATAATGGCTGTATGTTGAGTAATTTTCAGAGGACAGTAAATCTGTACTGTTATACAAGCTGCACATTGACTACTCTAAAATATATTCCAGTGTGATTTCTATAGAACTGTCCGTTGAGGAAATACACTAAAATTGTTGCTGAAATGTGAGGGGTGTACTCACATTTGTGGGATATATATATATATATATATATATATATATATATATATATATATATATATATATATATATATATATATATATATATACACACACACACAGTACAGACCAAAGGTTCTTCAAAGTAGCCACCTTTTGCTTAGATTACTGCTTTGCACACTCTTGGCATTCTCTTGACGCCTACTTTGAAGAACCTACAATATGACATATTTTCAGTTAACTTTTTTGTTATGTATATAATTCCACATGTGTTAATTCATAGTTTTGATGCCTTCAGTGTGAATCTACAATTTTCATAGTCATGAAAATAAAGAAAACTCTTTGAATGAGCAGGTGTGTCCAAACTTTTGGTCTGTACTGTATATATAATATATATAAACTTTTGGTCTGTACTGTATATAGATAGATAGATAGATAGATAGATAGATAGATAGATAGATAGATAGATAGATAGATAGATAGATAGATAGATATAATTAATATGTAAATCTCCATGTACATTTTATTGCAGTTCTATACCAGTTCTATTGTAAATAATATTATAATATTTATTTTTTTTTAAATAGAACTGGTATAGAATTTACACATTAATAATATTTACATATATAAAGGAACATGCAATACAATAAGCAAATGTGAGCTGGCTGACGTACAATTTTAAAAAGACAAGCCAAAGAACCAATTGATATGTTGATTTTTTATTATTCAATTTTTATAGAGAGTGAACCAAGCAGAGTATTGACTTAAGTAACAGTCAGTGTCCAAATAAAGTATATAAAGAACTAAAACACATCCTACCGATTTCAAACACATCTTACTGATACAAGTCATACCTGATCTCTTTTTTCTTCACCTTGGCATTAGAGCATGCTTTCTCATATTACTATACATGAGCTTTTAGACGCTAACTGTCCATATAAAACTCAAACCCAACCGAACAGATCACAGTGGGACTCACTAGTAAAGCCATCTATGAGTGCAAAAACATGATGCAGGCATTAAGAGAAATAGGCTAATTGCTGCAAATTACCCGAACATCTGCTTGTGGGCTTGGTTTACCTTGATAATTAAATAAGAAATGGAGAATTTCTGATTCAGATGCACAACATGAACAAAGTTTCAAGATTTAACGGATCCATTTTCTAGCTGTTTTTTTGTAAATCACGTCACTAAACTGAACAATTTGCTAAATTAGAAAACCGCAGCGAGGCTGTATGGTACGTCACTTCAGCTACATTTCAAACAGAAGCACATTATGCTCAAACCAACTGTTGGTTTCACTGTTTTTTTTTTCTAATCCAATCAGACTTTAGTAGATTAGACAAGCCAACAGCTGGTGAGGGCTGGAAATGAAAAGAGAATAGTAATATGAGAGAAAGGATTAGCAAAAAAAAAAAAAAAAAAAAGAAATACAAAGCTTATATACTTTTGAAATCAAAATGCTCTATGAAAAATAAAGGCATCTTTAAAAAAAAAACAACGTAAAGAAAAAAATACAAAATGTTCCCAAGGAAGAGACTCTCTGTTACCAGTGTCCTTAACTTTTATACAACAATAAAGATAAATAATAATCCATATCTTCCTCTCCCTACCACACATGGGCATTCGTTGCAACCCAGATGAAAATGGGTTCCTTCTTCAGTCTGGTTCCTCTCAGAGTTTCTTCCTTATGCCATCTCAGTGAGTTTTTCATTGTCACAGTCGCCATCGGCTCGCTCATTAGGGACAAACTTACACTAAAGAACATCTTATCCATTCTGTCTTACTACATTATCTGTGTAAAGCTGATTTGAGATCATGTCCAATGTTAAAAAACACTATACAATAAAAATAAAAATAAATGAATCTGGGTAAAGCGTCCACCAGTGGTCATGGCTTCCTGTGAATCATTTATTTGCCCTACACACTGAGAACTTAATGACAAAAAATAATGCAAACAGCTCAGGACAAATAATTCAGAAATGCAGAAATGTATATATTGTGCTTGTAAAATGTTAGCATTTTGACCCAAAATGGGGGATGGAATAGTAGCAGCCTGCTTCTCCAGTGATCCTCGCTGATAATAAGCTGGAAGGAAGAGCCTCAGCAGTGGGTCTGTTTTTCCCTCACACACATGGAAGAAGGAGGAGAAGGCTGAAGAGCCCCAGAAGGTCCCAGTGGCTCTGATGGAGCTGTCAGCATGCAGCCTGACAGGTGCTACCTCGTCTGTTCTCAGAGGTGATCATTCGCTGCCGACACATAATGGACCATTGTTCCAGTCTGCACACTTCCACAGTCGTTCTCTCGATCATGATGCCACCGGCCCTCACTCTGTTTGCTGACAAACGTGCCCTTATATGCCTCAAGCAACAGTCAAAGACATTGTCTAACCAAGCAAGGCTAATGGAAATAATAAAGCGTGAAAGTCCCAGTATTGCCAGTTAGCATGACTTCACGCAAAGTGGTAGCCATTTTTTACTGTGAATATTTAGCTGGTGATTATTTCGTTGACATAGAAACCTGTCCAGCTATTCTGTAATGATACAGAGACGGCACCAAATGAGGCTAATGTGGCTAGTAATGCTATGCCTTGGGCTCTTAAAATTGGTGGCTAGCATTTTAGAAAAGCATAGCGGAGACTAGGTGCAAGGACGTTTTTAGTCATCTTTTAAGTAGGATATGGCGCAAGAAAATGACGCAATGTCTGATTTCAGCTTTAAAGGTGAACAGATGAAGCCGCTTGTGGGGGTGTGAAGTCTTGTCAGAAGGCTGGAGGATGGGAATACAGCAGAAAGGAGAAAGGCCGAGGGCGAGCGGGAGTGAGAGAGAGACAAGCATGGAGGAGGGCGATGAGAAGGTCTCTGGTGAGATACAGGCAGATCACAGGCAGTCCACAGGGACCAGAACTGGGAATATGTCATGCTTCGAGCTCGGTGTCAGCTGCCTTCATCTGGGAATCTACGCTCGCTGCGCCATGCCGAAAAATTCCTGCTGCAGGGAAGCGAACAGATGCAGTGTAACTGCTTTAATGCAATGTGCTGCCATCTCTTCCATCAGCTATTCCTTGTTGCCATCAAGAGGCACTTGCTTTATGATCACACATCCAGACGTTGTTTCAGCAGTACTCGCTGACACAATGGAGCAACTATGACAGTGATTAACGGTGATGAAAGTTAATGGAAGTGTCTTTTGACTCACACTGTAGCAAAGCAGGAGTGTTTTAAATCATCCGGCAAAAGTATTTGGCAAAAAAAATGCTTTGACATGAGTTATGACTTGTCACAAGAAAAGACTCGCTTAATTATCTGATTTAAAATAGTGTATTAAATAGGGCTGTCAATAGATTAAAATATTTTATCGTGATTAATCGCAACTTAATCACACATTTTTATCTGTTCTAAATGTACCATAACTTAATACTTAAAAAATATATATACTGTATTATTCTAATCAACATGGGCATGGATAAATATGATTGCTTTATGCAAATGAAAGTTTATTATTAGTAAAACCAAATGTAACATAGAGCATGAAGACAAAATATTCTTGTAAATGTTTTAAAGTAGTTATGGTGTTTTAAATTACATAAATGATCAGGACACCCAAGGGAACTTTTGATATGTTTGTCGGATGTGTGCATCATTTTGGTGTTTGATTTAAGACTTGGCGCATCAGTAAAACAAATGTTTAGTGATGAAAAAAAAAATTTAGATTTTTTTTTTTTATCCGAGTAAAGAAAGGACATTGTAAATAAATGTATGTAGCGTTCAAGGTTTTAATTTTGCCTCTTTTATATTTATACATTTTTTGTGCTCTAATATAATTTGTGCCATTAAAATACATTTGAGTTAACGCGTTATTTACGTGTTAATTTTTGACAGTCTTAGTATTAAAGATACTAGCCAGAGTATACTAATAAAGTCGATCGAATCGAAATCCAGGGTATGTATAAGAAGAAACCAAATAAGAGACTATCATGAGACAAAATAAGGCATTTATTATTGAAAATCACCTCCTATTGATCTAATAATCACCCATCTCCAGTGCATGATTTGTACCACAGGGGAGAAAATGGAGGTGTAATTTTACACATTTCATATAAGTGTTACAAGCAGTAAAGGGAAATGGCAGAAGCTTCTGCCACTCTTTTATGATATGATCATTTAATAACATCGCAGAAGTCCCATAGCTAAGTCTTGTTCTGAATGTGAAATTTCAGGATGAACTACTCCACAGTGCCAAACAACCTGCCATAATGGAGGGTTATCTAGTTATCTCAGGAATCATGCATTTTGGTAATAAATATAGCATAATAATAATAATAATAATAATAATAATAATAATAATAATAATAATAAAGTATTATTTATAGCCAGTATTTCATCTACTGTAATTATTAGGTATTGTTATTATATAACAATGACATGTTTTATAAAAATAAAAAAACTATGGGTGTAACGATGCACAAAATTCGATGTTCACAAATATTAATAATAATAAACTGCATTAACAAAAAATTTTTTTGCCATTTGTGAACATCGACAGTTCGTCGACATTTTTTAAACAATTTTAAATATAAATTAAAATTTTACAGAAATAAAATAAAATGTCAAATTCATGCAATACACTTAATTTGCCACAAATTATAGTGATTAAATAAAATGTAATAAATAGAAAATTTTAATTATTTTTTATTTGTTAAACCCCATTTGGGTAATACAGATGTGTATGCAAGTGTGTGTGTTTTACATTTAATAATACATTTTCTAAAGATACAGTATGTTCTACTTAACTGTTTTACTTATTTTAACAAATGTCTTCATTTCTTCCATCCTTCATTTATTCACTCCCCCTTAATATGTGGAGTTGTCAGTATTTTCTCCTTTTAAGAGAAATTCTTGAAGCTGGACATAAAACGCTGAAGAATCCACAGTGATAGCGTTAGCCGCTAGCCACTTCCTGGTTAGTGGCTAATGCAAGCACTATGGATTCTTTTGCGTTTTCATACATGCGCAATTTTTTATTTCCGGTACGAAGGGATTAGCCACAGTGACACTGCGTTAACTTTGGTTTCTTTTTTATAAACCTGGCATTGTTGTTTATGTTTTCAAGTTTAATAATAATTAAATAGGTAGAGGTAGAGACTAAACAAACGGTTCGCCACTTAATACGTTCCTGATGGAATATGCTCCGCACGTAAAAAGGATTACATGAAAGCCCTCTGCCGAAAATTCCTATACGTATACTATATGTACCGTTACACTCCTAATAAAAACAGAAGTATTATGTGCTCTACAAGTCTTTGGAAAAACCCATAACTTATGCCAATAACTTAGCATATATAAAGATACGGCAATCATTCCTCTGTAAGGCCTGACTCCTTTTGTAATATATAGTCTCCCCCACTGTCACTAGCTTTCACTATTCATTTTCTTTTACCAACATCATCATCATCATTATCATGAATTTCAAGTTATAGGAAAGCAGTCAGTAAAAGCGTGGTGGTGTAGTGAAAGCCCCAAAATTATTATTATTTTTTTTATTTATTATTATTGTTTAATAATCAAAGTGTTTATTTCTTATTATACCACAGCAATTTGCAGTTGATTTATTTTATTGTTAAAGAATTACATCATATGTTTATGGTCACATTGCCATACATTCGGTGAAACCACAAAACACATTTCTATGCCAAGAAACCAAAAGTGGAGGCTTCTTCCAAAAAAAATCCCTAACAATCTTATTTTTCTTTTTCATTTGCCTAAAGCATTTGCCACACAATTCCCAATCTAAGGTGCTTTTATATAACCTATCATGTGTTCATACTGTATAAATTACTGAGGGCTGCAGTAAGAAAATGAATGTTCTG
This sequence comes from Silurus meridionalis, assembly GCF_014805685.1. NCBI lineage: Eukaryota > Metazoa > Chordata > Actinopteri > Siluriformes > Siluridae > Silurus > Silurus meridionalis. The sequence continues at coordinate 10,525,060 of NC_060894.1, read as the reverse complement.
TCCAATCAAAAAATGTACAATTCCTCAGCACTGTGGTTTAACCATATTAAGATGTATTATGCTGTATCAAAGTCTACATTTATTTTTAGCTACCTATACATATGTGTATACCTGCAATTCTGGGGCATTTTAATAGGTATACCTGCTATATAAATACATTTCATTGGTAAACAATCAGTAAGCTTAGTCTAACAGCTGCTATGCATCCCATCTCTACACCATCTATCGGTGGAAGAGGTTTATCACAGCTTATATTCGGGTAGTGGATCATTCTTAGCATAGCAGTAACACTGATATGGTCCTGGCATGTTAACAGGTATGAGTGTGTAAGGTGAAGACACTGATACTGAAGTGCTACAGGACTAATATAAATCGTGCATGAAATATGAGCTTGATACATTACTAACAGCACCCCACGTACTATCATGGCACTAAAATGCAACGTAACATGGCTATATTAACGAATAGTAGGGCCAAATAGTAAGTGTCCAAATGTACAAAACGCATTTTCATTATTAACAAAGACAAACATTATAAACATTGGCACTTTAATGTAGTAGAAGAAGATTAAAAAACACTCTTGAAGGAAAAATCATCTCAGGGGTGTAACCATGCTGCTTTGCATCACTGACTTTTCATAACAGCACACAGTCACGTATTATTCCTTACATAAAATACAGAATGAATTGCATTGGCTTTTTTTTATAATTAAAAGATTTGTACAGCATTTGTGCAGCATAGAGGTACATGTAGACAACTATAAAGTATATAGACAGTATATGGTTATTTTATGAAGAGAATTTTGCTTGTTGGAAAGCAAGTCTCAGGTGCCTGCAGTAGAAGATCTGTACTAAGGTGGTTTGGATGGAGAGCAGGGCTTTTGTCAGAAGCCTATACTCATCTCTCCATCACTCTGACACCTGCTGACAACACCAATTGTGTCTCACACTAAAATGGCCACCGAGAGCATTCATTTGTTCAAGAGTGTGTCTCGTGTCAGTGAGATTCTTAGAGCTCGCCTGCTCTCGCTCTCTTTCTCTCTCTTTCTTTATTTCTCTCACTAAGCCCCCACCTTCTTGCATCTCTCTGTGCGGCTGCTCTCTTTTCAGACTTTATTACTTTGAAACGCTTCTGACCCTGGCTATAATCCCCATTCTATTTCAAGGAGGGAGTTAGTAATAAAGCACCAATATAAAGGTTGGAATGAAATCCAATGGGGTCCCACGTAGTGAATGTCAGAGAAAGAGCAAACACAGGGGGAGGGGCTGAGGGAGAGAGAGGGGGCAGTTCAGAGAAAGACAGAGAGAGAGAGAGAGAGAGAGAGAGAGAGAGAGAGAGAAATAGCAAGCAAGGGATGGTGGGGAGGAGTTGAAAAAAAAGAGAGAACTGGCAAAAACAGCAGGTGGAGGAGAAAGAGAGTGATAGCACACTCCGAGCACTGTCAGCCGCCTGTGTTCTTTCTGCTCTCTTCACATTACTAGCCCTCTGACATGTGAGTCCTGACTTGAAAAGAATTCAGATGTAAGCTTTTTTTTTTTTTTAAACCCTCATTTACGCTTAAGAATTGCTTCTGGGATTGAATTAGGGCAAAACCATTATACAGTTGCCATGGAGACCAGGCACAAATGCTGATAGTGTGCATGTGTGTGTGTGTGAGAGAGAGAGAGAGAGAGAGAGAGAGAGAGAGAGAGAGAGAGAGATACTCTTTCCGGCCAAATAAGCTCAATGAAGCAAACTGCATACACGCCACATTTTGAGCAGGCTGACAGTGAACCCAGTGTGTCAGTGTGCTTGTGTGTGTGCGTGTGTGTGTATGTGCATGCAATTGTGATGAATCCAGTCTGTGATCCTGAATGCATAAGTAGCCTCCAGTCTGCCAAAGTGGCGCAGTTAGCCATACAGTTACTGCCTCTGTGAGGTGGACTTGAGATCGGGCGCCAATTAGGCAAGTGTTGGGCTTCTGCCAGAGAAGCCACAAATAATCTGTCACTTTCAGCAGGCTAGTACAAATGGCAGAGATGGTTATCATTACAAAAACAAGAGCATGTTCACTCCAAGGGAGAAATACATCACTGTGGACTTCATTCACATGGCACAAAGAGGTGGCGTGTGGTGGATAGGTTGAGCCATAACACCTGAATACAAAAAAAAAATAAAAAATCAGCGGACAAAGGAAAAGATCCTCATTGTAACACTGATGTGAAAACTGCTGCATTGTAGGACAGCTTACATAGAAAAATGGCGTTTGAAATTACTATGCTGAATACAAAGGCATCAAGTGAACCTGTGCCACACATAGTCGGATTTCATTACACAAAAACAGCTGGGGCTTTTCTCAATATGAATTCCATATCAAAACCCAAATGACCTTGCTGTTCACTGCCTACTGTACTTCAATGAATCCGTCCGAGCAATAAAGCTCTTTTTATTTTACAGAGGCAAGCAAAAATGTATCTATTACTTTTTCTCCCCGGGACCACCATTGGACGTCATGGGAGCTCCTTCGAGCCATGTCATTATAATATATTATACACAAATTTGTCGCAGATCGCTTTTACCTGCGGCAAATAGCTGCAGAGAGAGAAATGGCGCAAATGGGAGGCTGAGGCAAGCAAACCCCGTGCCACCATTCACCAGAATCCAATTTACAGAGGCAATGAGGGATATGACATATAATGCATCCTAATTTCATACTAGGCAAATATAGCTGCCGACGCACTCTCCATATGCAACATGCGACATAGCTTAAGATTCCAATGCTGTGATGGACATACTGCAGCCTGGAAACATTGACAGTTTTTAAGTAATACATTACATACAGGGTCTTTCAATTCCCTGCAAAATCATTTTAAGAAGTTGATGTTGCATTTGGCATCAGCGCAACAACCCATTTGTAGCAGGTATAACCAAAGGTTTATGATAAACTGCATATTGTTGAACAACATGTATATTAAGGATATAACAGAACATAAATACATTATACAGATTGAACACATTGAATACATTGCAAACAGACACTCATATCCAGTTGGGATCATTCAGGGTGCAAGAAAAAAAGAAAAATCTGGAACTCTGAACTGGAGGCACACTATTGAATTTTATTTATAGAGGATATAAAAAAAGTAATATGGCATTTAATTGTGGTATTGTATTTTTTTTTTCTGTTTATTCTATTTACATTTTTTATGGTTTATACTATTGTGATTGTATTTGTAACTATATAAATTTATTATTTATTATTTTTATTTCCATAACTAGCTATAGAAGCCTACATCTCAGCCTAGCCTACATCTATGGCATCTTTTCCACACCGGCCCTATGTGGAAAAGAGTGGACCCCCCTGGTCTATGGTCTTCTGATGTCTGAGGTCTACATACAAAATCCACAAACGCAATATGCTTTAAGTGAAACTGTAGAGCTGCCACAGCTATTGCAGATCATGCGATATACAGAAGGTAACATCTTTTGACTGAGGTCTCCAACAAATAATCATCGAGTCAATTTAAAAAAAAACTAATTTGCACATTTTTCAATGTTCATTAAATGTTCATTAAACTGTCTCACTCTTAAAAGAAAATCTTGGAGCTTTATAATGGAATGCCAGTTAAAAGTCTGCAATGTGCTTCCAGCTTCCTAATAGGTTCTGATAGTGTGTCTGTTGTTCTTTCTGGAATGGGAAGTAAATCTGATACAATTAACTAGATATGGTCAACTATAAACAACAGTTTATACCGATTTCAGAAAGACATTGTTGTTTTTTTGAAGCACATACTCTATCTTACCGAGCCATATTAGATCGAAACCTTGCACAATGTTATTTTAATTTCAGGATAATTTTTGTCTTTTAGGTGGTAATAAATGTAACATTTATTCTCAGAATGAAACAACACAATCATCTTTGGTATATTTTTTTTTCACCTAGGGGCTGCATAAAGACTTTTTTTAATCCTTCCCATGCCTGCTCCTGCAGGAATTCCTTCTGTAGTTTTGTTGTCCTTTAAGCAAGCATAAGATGAAAAGAATCTACCGCTAATAGTAGTGTTACAACCTGTGCTGGCCTAAACTCAGAATCACTGACTAACATTTTAATATCATTTTTTCCATAAATATGTAAACAAATATTCCCAATAGTCTATTCTCTTCATTTCATAGCATTTCCTTTGGGTAAACAATGCTCCCAAGTGTCTCTATATGTTGCAGTTTCCAAACAATCAGATTTCAGCCATCATATTACGTATCTTATGTAAGGTCTTTAGCACCAGCACCTGTGGGGTGCCTGTCATTTTAACCATTCAGACTGTAAATCTGTGATTCGGCCCACTAGCAGGTGTCCAAACGTCAGCATTTTCATGTTTTTTGATTGGATGGTCAGAGAGCACACTAGTCAGACTCATAATCGCATCTGCAAACTGCACAAGCTCAAATATATTTGCGCGAATTTGATAGCTTTTTTTTTTTATTCTACAAAGGCTGACAAAGGAGAAGAAATGGATTTGGTCGCAGATACACTTACAAGGACATTAACAAGATGGGCTTTTCAAGTAAAGGTGGACATTGTAAGGAAAGGTCAACCATAACAGTTTAAAACAGATAAGCTTTTTCATAAACCATTTATACTTTTGTATTTTCATTCCTAACATGTGCCAAATCGAACATGCGGATCATTAATACGGATGATCCGCTGTGGCGATCCCGTAAGAAAGTTTATTCCTATAGAATTTAAACAAAAAAACCATTTGCCTTAATTTCAAATCCCCATGAAAACCATAATGAAATGGCCAATAAAATGCACAAAACAACTGGAGTCATTTTATGAGGTTAGTATTGATGCTTGTGCTAGAGATGATTTATGCAATAGTAGATTTTTTTTATTGTGTTCATTGGGTTACTTGCTTTAGTAATGGCATTCATTTTTGCTGCATGAGATACCTGTCTGTGATGCAGCGCTCTGTTATACTGCGTTTCTGTATAATACTGATGGTTTCCATAACTGTGGCATCATAATGATGGTATTAAGAGGTGGATTGACTCAGGAAGGACACCACTAAAGTCCTTGGTGTGAAATGCACAGCCTGACACTGTAATACAATATATCACAATGGAAAAATCTGACAAGGTGCATCATTGAAATGTCACTGAAATAAGCATATTAGTTCCAGAAATTCCAATCTGTGCATCCCATAGAGCATAATGGTCAAATGTTGCATATTTCCACAGAGAACCGGAAATCAGTTTCTTTTAATTAATTTAGCAGCTTTTGAACAACACTGGCCCACATACTTTTACAATCCACAACATCCGAAAAAGACATTATGATAGTTGGGCATCCTGAATGACTTTGGGGCTATATTCTCTCTTCTCCAATTCAGTCAAACTTTATTTATTTTCAAGGTTCAAGGTTTTTTAATTTGTCAATGCCACCATATTTGCAAACATACAGAGGAATCAAAATACCTTTTCTCTTCTCTCTCATCGAGTGTTTACATTATCAATGCAACATAAAAAGTTTGTATAAAAACATCAGTCAGTGAAATTTAGAAACATTTTGTATGAAGGTAACAGCAGTATACTTCTACATCTGAGTAAATGAGTGAATTTTGTTAATATGCAACTATACGTCCAAATCTGCTCTGTAAATGCTCTCAATGGTTCTCCGGTAGAAGGGGCACATGATGGGAGGTGGGACTCGTGTTTTCCTCAGTTTGCAAAGGAAGTAGAGGTGTGAGCTTTCTTGGCCAGGGATGTGGTGTTTGTCATCCAGAAGAGGTCCTCAGAGATATGCATTCCCGGGAACTTGGTGCTACTCAACCTCTACACTGCGGCACTGTTGATGGTTAGTGGAGGGTGCGGTGGAGGTCCTCTTCTGAAGTAGATGACAATTTTTTTTGGTCTTCCCCATTTTGAGGAAGAGGTTGTTGTCATTACACCACTGGACAAGTTGGCTCACCTCGCTCCTGTAGTTAACCTCATCATTGTTGGTAATGAGGCCAACTACAGTGTGACCTGCAAACTTGATGTGGTTGGTACTGTAACTGGGAACACAATCATGGGTTAACAGGGTGAAGAGCAACAGCCTGAGCACGCACCCTTGTGGTGCCTCTGTGCTTAGCGTGACGGTTTTATGTTTTTTTCATCTGCCCGTACATTTTGTGGTCTTTCTGATAGGAAGTCCAGCGCCCAGTTACAGAGAGGGAAGTTGAGTCCCAGGTGTCTCAGTTAGTTTATTAGCAGCTATGGGATGATTGGGTTAAACGCTGAACTAAAATCCAAGAACAGCATCGCACTTAAGAATTTACCCTATATAATCTAGTATTTCTTTTGTTTTCAGTATTATACTTCTGAGTAGCTACTTTTTGTCTTAGTTATACCCCCAAAAATTTTAATTTTCACATTTTTATTCATTTACATTGTGTTCAATATATTTTGACAATCAAATAGTTGCATCAAGTATTGTTACACTTTTACATGACAACTATCAGTTATACAAAAAAAAGATACAATAAAATGCTCAATGAAACTGCTCAATTAAATTCACAAGGGAAGACTATTCCAATGTGTATGAGAACAGACAAGCAAATACAGCAACAGCAACTTTAGCCAGATCTAATTTTCAGAGTTTGCTAGAAACTGGCCACTAAACAAAAGGAGTAGCATTTTCTTATTTATTTTGCATGTGTTTGGCATGCACACATCATAGCTGCCAACATACAGTAATAAGTGCACTGTCTCATTCGCCAGTGGAGATACAGACCAACATATGACCAGTTCCATCCCTGATGTCATTTACGACATTTTGCTATACAAACATGCCACGTACGTAGCATCTGTATAATGTCTTTTTGCCGCTTCCTCACCACTGCAAATGGAACCCATGAGAGAAAGAGTGCCACATGCTTGTTATAAAAGCTGCCATTGCTTGAAACTATTCCCCGCTCTCTGGTGAGCCACACAGCAAACAAACAGGCCTACGTTTTGCCAAACCCAAAGTTGAAGCCAAGTTAGACAAAGAAATCCCCTCTTACAGTTTCTCCGAGCCTTGAGCTTCCTTTTATTAGTTCACACATAATTAGTTACTTTTTAAAAAAATCACCTAAACACACACTAACAAAAGCCCTAATGTAAACAAGAAAAACAGACTCCCCTAAAAAATATTGCAAGCCAAGCATTTTTATAGGCATTCATAAGATAATTGCTGCATGCACCTCTATTGTCATCAATCAAATGTAGCGACTGTTATCACTCAACATCTCAATTCAGCATAATAATTTACAGAAGCATGCACAGCAGTGGCATATAAATAAAGTAGGCTAGGTGAGCTAAAATTAGTGCTCTTTATAACATCCCGTACACATAGCTATGAATACTGCAGGCATGCAATCCTTTTTCACAGGAGTATATGCAGGAATCTGTAATGCCTAGCTTGGGCGAACACCCTCATTCCAGCATTGAGGGGCCTGAGGGGTCAGGCAGTGTCCACATTATCTACATTCCCACACATCCTTGATGTGAAGGATTGTGAAACATCTTTTATCACTATTGTATGGCGGGCTGCTTTGTCCAGATGGGGGGGATAAAACATGCATGAGTCGCCTGCAGCTCCAAAAAATAATTATACTCATTTACCAGAGATGGAGAGAGTGCATCCAACCAAGTCAGCAGCCATCATACCGACAAAGCTCCCAGCATACTAATGAAGATGTGGGACAATGACCAATCACCCATACCCTCTCTCACTGTTTCTCTTTCTCTCTTTACATTTTGCTTGATGGAAATTTCACAAGTAGGAGAGCAGAAGAATGTACAGTAACTCACAAACTGCATATACCTACTCAGTAAAGCTGGAACAGTTTCCTAAAATTGAACTATGGCTTAAGCAATACTTACATGATTATATATACAACATTGATTATATCATTATAAAGGCATCTGTCAATGGATTGGATGTATTAGGAAACAAACGAGCAGTCCATTTTGTGATCGTTGAAAGTGCAAAAGTGTTCTAAGTAAGGTAAACCAGTGAACTCGCCACAGGCTCATGGGCACCCAAGGTTCATGGATGTGTGTGCAGAGTAAAGGCTAGCCTGTCTGGTCTGATCCCAAATTAAAGCTATTGTAGAACACAAAGAAAGTTTTTGCTGGCTCTGATATGAAGGTGGCAGAACACACCATGCATCATAGCTTGCTGCATGTCAGTAAGGGATGCAAGAAAATATGGAGAGTATCGCTATACTTTGCTTGGTAATACTGAACGCAATATTAAAATAAAAAAATAAAAAATTCATGGCAGATCGATAACAGTCTTCTTATCTCTGAACTTAAACAGTGAAAGGAAGTCCTAGAATAAGAGCATGTCACTGATATTAGCGTTAATATCCACCTGTTTCCAGAGGGCGCTGCTATACAAATGATTATGGGTATAACTTCTTATAACTTTTCCAGGTAGGAATATGTTAAAATAGTATTAAAAAGCACAGAAACAACATAGCAACATGTAATTTTAGATAAAAATTAATGCAAATGCTGATCCCACTGTGTTCTGGTTAAATAATTTTATTTTCCTATGGTTTGCATATAGTGGTATGTTCTTAATGACAGCTTTTATAAATTTATATCTTATTCCTAAAATAAGAAATATTCCAATATATCACCTTGATTACAGTATCGCAATGTATCGCAACATATCGTATTACAACCCCCTGAATCATGATACGTATCGTATTGCCAGATTCTTGCGGATGCACAGCCCTATGCAGACCCCTGTTAACTCATCTACAGTTGGAATGTGACCAAAAGAGCATCAAAACTAGACCGTAGATAAATGGAAGAAGGCCTGGTCTAAAGAATCACATTATCTTTAAAATAATGTAAATGGGTCAGATGCATGTGCTTTATTAACCTGGGTAACACATGAAACCAGGCTGCACCATGTCAAAAAGGTTAGGTAAAGTAATGCTCTGGCCATTTATGTGGATGTATCACCGAAACTTTGACCAAGCACACTCCTTCATGGGAGAACTAAACAATATTAGGAAGGTGTTTTTTTTTTGTTATGGTTGATCAGTTTGGCCACATAAAAAAAGTCTTAAAATACACACATGAGCAAGGTTACAGATACCCTGCTGTGTGCAAAACAAATATATTAATATGGACAAACTAACTCTCATCCTGCACCATTATTACCACACATAATTCTTATCCACAAACCACAAAGTAACTTTCCATTTTGCCAGCATGATTATTTGTAATGGAATATCAAATTCTGTTGTAATCTGACAGCACAGTTAAATTCAAATCTACCCTGACTGATGCAAATTACCATGAATGTCATGGGAAAGAAAAAACCCATCCTTATGTGAGCAATCAATTCTCAGGCAAGCCAACAAAATTGTGTGTGATCCCTCCCACACTCGCCATGGTGAATATGAACTATTACCCTCTGCTACAAGATACCCAATGCAGGCTGAATTGTCAAAAAAGATATATGATACACAGATAGTATTGTGTATTTGTGATATGAAGACAATATACCACACTGAAAAGCACAACCTTTATTGCATTGCACTTGTATCCATAGCAGAGAGAAAACAATTAATAAATCAGGGGCTCATTGCTTTTTGAAAATTTCCTGCTGACTTTCGGTCAGAAACTAATGCAATTCCCTGTGGCACTGTATCTCACTTTCACTCATGCGCTGTTGTAGTGATAAACTGAAATGCAATCACTGTGCAATCGCAACCTTAAACCACGCTGGAAGTGGTGAATATAAGAAATGCCTGCTTGCATCATGCTATCAGAGTTCTCAGCATTATTTCCACTATCATTATGGTTTTTCAGCAATATTCCAAAAACATGAAATGTTTGAACATGACAAACATGACATGCTGTATCTTCAATCATCACAGTTTTTACAGTTCATGGGATTATCCAATATGTTCTCAATGATTTATGAATTCTTGGTTATGCATTGTAGTGACAATATTTTATATTTTAACTTACATAATGAGAATTTTTCTGATTATGTAATTGATAATAAAGGGAATGTTAAGATATTATTATTATTAGACTATTTTCAAAGTCTACAGACATTATTAGAAGTGGAACAACGGGAAAATATCTGCAGTTAAATCAGTTCCAATACCCTTAAGATCGATATTACAGTTTAACATAAAGCATGACCTTGATTTCTCTTGTAGACTATTTTCACTGCAACTTCTTTCTAAACCTTTACACATGGTCAATATACAATTTTATTTTTCTCTTTTTTCAGGTACATTGCTTTTTTCCCCTTTCACGTATTATATTCTAGTAAAAGAGCATCTGAAATATATATATATATATATATATATATATATATATATATATATATATATATATATATATATATAATCTGTGCAGTTACATTTTTAAATGAAAAGGACAATAGAACATTTAGAAGTAGACATGAAACATGATACACAACAACAAAAGAACAGTGTTCTTTCAGTCAACGAGACTGAATAATACACAATATGTCCATGGGCATGAACTAACATGGCATAAAAGTTCAGTTTTGATTTAAGGTTGTGTTTTATGTTCTTCTTTGTAGGTTGTCAGTATGTCTAGATCTGTGGAGCTGATTAAGTGTTGACTAATGCAGTGGAACACCTGTACAGGTCAGTGTACCCTGTGCCATGGACGCTCCAAATGTTGGTATAGTGAAACTTTAAAATAATTTCAACAATCAATCTTTCTCCAGATCAATTTTTTTTTCTATACAGAAAGTCTATAGTAACCCCAAATGAACGGTCTTATGTTTAATGTTATAAAGTGTCTTCATTGATACAACACATACAGTGGGTCAAATAAGTTTCGGCATTTCAACTCTCTCCATATATTTTCTATTGGGTTAAATTCTGGAGACTGGCTCGGCCACTCCAGGACCTTGAAATGCTTCTTACAGAACCACTACTTAGTTGCCCTGGCTGTGTGTTTGGGGTCATTGTCATGCTGGAAGACCGAGCCACTACCCATCATTAATGCTCTTACTGAGGGATGGAGGTTGTTGCCCAAAATCTCACGATACATGGCCCCATCCATCCTCCCCAAAATACGGTGCAGTCGTCCTGTCTCCTTTGCAGAAATATGCACCTCCAAAGCATGATGCTTTCACCCCCATGCTTCACGGTTGGGATGATGTTCTTGGGATTGTACTCATCCTTCTGCTTCCTCCAAACATGGCAAGTGGAGTTTATACCATAAAGTTCTATTTTGGTCTCATCTGACCACATGACCTTCTCCCATGCCTCCTTTGGATCATCCAGATGGTCTTTGGCAAACTTCAGACGGGCCTGGACATGTGCAGGCTTGAGCAGGGGGACCTTGCGCGTGCTGCAGGATTTTTTCCATGATGGTGTAGTGTGTTATTCATGGTAACTGTTGAGACTGTAGTCCCAGCTATCTCCAGGTCATTGACTAGGTCCTTCTGTGTAGTTCTAGGCTGATCCTCACCTTTCTCAGGATCATTGATACTCCACGAGGCAAAATCTTGCATGGAGCCCCAGTCCGAGGGAGATTGACAGTCATCTTGAATTTTCGAATAATTGCGCCAACAGTTGTTGCCTTCTCACCAAGCTGTTTGCCTATTGTCCTGTAGCCCATCCCAGCCTTGTGCAGGTCTACAATTATGTCCCTAGTGTCCTTAGACAGCTCTTTCGTCTTGCCCATAGAGGTAATGAGTGGAGGATAGGAGGGCTTCTTAAAAACCAACTAACAGGTATTTAAGAGACAGAATTCTTGCTGGTTGATAGGTGATCATATACTTATTTTATGCATTAAAATTAGTTATTTAAAAATCATACAATATGATTTTTTGGATTTTTTTTTTCTGGATTATTTATTTTATTCTGTCTCCCAGAGTTAAGGTGTACCTACGATGAAAATTACAGATCTCTCCGTCCTTTTAAGTGGGAAAACTTGAAAAATCGGCAGTGTATGAAATACGTATTTGACCCACTGTATATTAGGTTGTAAAAATCTGCATTCAAAAGTTAATAAAACTTCACTTGACACTTAAGCCATTGTATTGTATAGAAAGGCCTAAACTTTGTCCATTGTTTAGCAAAATAAAGAGGGATTAAGGCACTCTGCTTTACAATGGGCCTAATAACACATAAAAACTTCTCATAAAATCGATTCATGCCCTCGAGTGGCATTAAAAACACATTGGTGATAACTTATCAATAATCATACAAGTTTGTATTTGCTAGTATTGAGGAAAAAATACCATTTGGTTTAGTATGTTATTATTACTTACATAACCCAAATGATAGAGATCCCCTCTCCCATATTACCCCTGGCTGTTGCTATAGAAACAATTACATATATAAACAAGAGCTTTAACAGAAACCTTTGACTGATCTTGTAGGTTACACTACAGTCAAAGCTGAGCTGTTTTATATATATATATATATATATATATATATATATATATATATATATATATCATATATATATCATAAAGCATACTTCCTATTTTATTCCTAATCCTATTGGTTGAACCAGATCGACAACATCTCCCAGATTATTTCTTTTTTTATCCATATGGACAGTGGGGTTTTTTTCCTGTTAACACACTGCTGCACTCTGACAACACTGCAGCATGCTGAGATGAGCTGCTCTCATACGAGGTGCAATAATTGATGAATGCAATCTTGAAAGGGGAGAAAAGGAGTAAGGAAGTGTGCTCAGCAGTGAATTTATCAACCCATCTGTTTGGACCACCCCCACCTCCGAATAATGCCTTTAAAGCGAAGACTCTTAACGTTCGCTTATTAAATTTGTCTCCCATTGCAGGTGATCGCACGCAAAACCCCCGACTGTGTTGTGTTCGATCTACAGCACTCAGGGGAGAGACGAAGCGTTTGAAGAGATGCTCTCATTCCAGAGATATTTCAGTAATTGTCAGGATTATCAATCTCTTTAGTGAATAAGATTTTAGAAAACAACTCAATAAAACTAATAGGGATAACGATATAGCAGTCACAAGGGTTATGAAAAAAAGAAGCTGATTTCCTGTAAATAACAGGTGACAAAGGATTTCAACAACATTTTAGCATTACATGAGTAGAGTTTATTGTATATTGAGTTCACAGTGTTGGTTGCCTTGATTTTAACATCCAATCTTTACCTCTAAATTAATGCTTTATTAAAGAACAATGTGTATGAGACAGAAGGTATCTATCCATCTATCGGCTTGTCTGGTCAAAGGTGGGCACCTGCTCGACGAGCTTTGATTTATGTCTTTCAATATTAACACATTTTTCATCTGCAGCTTGCAACGGAAAGCAAAGCTGATGAAGGATGGGAGGTAATCAGGAGCCTAATGTGAAGAAAACGCCTCACCACAAATGACTAATGAAGTCGCTAAGAATTCAAACGGCATTAGTTAAGAGATTATAGATAGAACATTATGGTGACTTTCGCCTGTTCCAGAACGTCCCCTATTAAAGTTCTGTCAAAGTAACTTCACGTCCCTTCTCAAAAAGTAGTTTAGACCAAGTCTGTATGTGATGATAGCTCTCATAATTTAACTAAAGAGTTCACACAGCTCTGTAAAACTTGATAGAAATGAGAAATGTTTGTGTTAGGATTAAGCACATTCCTCAAAAAATCATCCATAAAAATGATATAATGTTTATATAACTATAACTGTGAAATTGTTATTGACTATATAAGAGCTACAGTATAACACCATCTACTGTTCTATGTGGCAGGATGTTACAGTCACAGTTCAATTTGATATTATAATATATGCTACATACTGTACCTCTAATAATTCCATATTCATGTGCAATATATGGACAAAAGCACAGAGACACACACATTTTCCTGTAATACGTGGTTCTTCCCCAAACTGGTTGCACAAATTTGGATGCTCACAATTGTAAAGGATCTTTGGTTGCAGTAGCATTACATTTGCCCTTCAAGATCCAAACCTGTTCTAGCATGACAATGCCCCTTAGCACAAAGCCAGGTCAATGAAGACATGGGATGAATGAAGACATGGGATGAATGACATGCTACAGAGCTCTGACCTCAATTCTACACCGATGGAATGAACTGAAACACTGACACCTTAGGCCTCCTCACGCAACATTAGTACAGGTACTTTAATAATGCGTTTGTGGATGTATGAGCACAAATCTCCATAAACACAAACTAAAATCTAGTGGAACATTTTCCTACATTTTTGTCCATATAGTGCAAATGGCTCAGTAATGAGGGGCAACATTTGTATACCTCTTGGTGTACATGTTTTTATATATTTTTATCTTTAATATTTTTTTTTATTGTAATTATTAAATGGAGTTTAATGTTTAAATGTGTAAAATTAAATGTTTTTTTGTCACAGTAACTTTCGTGTATTGTATTCAATCGGGGTTTGGCAAATGGATGGCAAATATATGTTGTTTGTTTTATATATATATATATATATATATATATATATATATATATATATATATATATATATACAGTGGAACCTCGGGTTACGAACGCCCCGGCATACGCATAATTCAGGTTACGAATCGCAGTTCATCAAAATTTTGCCCGGTTACGAACAATATATCGGGATCTGACGTCGCTCACCAAAAATCACAGGCAAGTTGGTTGTTTTTGCTCTATCCACGCAGCTCGTCACATCAGTTAGCGTCCTGTGTCCTATATATATATATACTGTATATATATTATATATATAAGTCTACAGGATAAAAAAGCAATTAGAAACACAAAGATACCTATTTGAAATATTAAAGGGGTGGCAATAATTTTGTGATTTGTTTTACTTTGCAAATCTAACATCATTCAAGCAATACATAAATACTTCAAAAAAATATTTACTTTTATAAGTACTTCAGGAGACATTAATTATGCAGCACAGAACAAAATGAATAGCTCTTTCCTTTAGTGCACAGCTGTTACCACCCATCTAAGCAGACTGAAAAGGTGTAGATAAAGAAAGGCAAGCAGCAAAGGATGCATCCAAGTGGCCTTTAGCATCTGTCCTCTGAGACACAGCATTGACAAACTTACAAGCAGTAATTGGTCCATTATAAATCCCTTAGATCTCGATTGATTTTCTGTTTTTAGGGCCCGGTCGAATAATCATCGTCTAGACATGCCGATTTATATCACAGCCAGTTGCGTTGCGGAAAGCTGCTCTGATTCCACTGGCTTATTTTTGGAGATTTTAAAAGAGCAAAGTAAGTGCATTTGTAACCGGTTCATATTTACTGAGAGAAAGAGAGAGAACTGTGATGAATGCCAAGAACAGGCCTATCAAGCACATAAGCCATTAAGGATCAGAACATCAGCCGGAACACCTGCTGCATCATTAGATATATAACATAGACCCTAAAAAAGAAATTTAATTTCTTACAAGCAAAATGGATAATGTACACCTTCATCATTTACATCAAATAGCTTTCATTAACACTGCATTAACAATTTCTTCAAAAAGCATCTACAGATACAGAATTTTACAGAAGAAACAGGCAGATCCATGCAGATCAGTAAAAAACAAATTGATTCTGCAGTTAAAAGTCTAAATAATTCAAATGCAACTATTTATAAAGAGTATAGATGCAGACAGTCCTGCCAGTGGTCCTAAACTCGTGCCAGCTATTTTCTATGCAACAAATACTGTAGACTTGGTTTGCATTCAATTTAACAAGCAATAAAAAATAAGTAAATAAATAAAACAATTAATAAATATGAGTAAGACACAATCAGTCTTTATAGCAGCTTTTATTACCCTATAGACTCACAGCCTATTCAGAAGGCCTTCCCAGCTCACATTTATTTCATGTTCAATAATAATATGCTTTATTTCATTATTTTACCGGTAACCATTCTAATTTTATTTATTTAAAATGATTATATTTACATGATAAATTTCATGAGTTATTAATAACACTGTCATCTTCTCTCTCTCTCTCTCTCTCTCTCTCTTTCTCTCTCTCACACACACACACACACACACACACACATTTCAAAGGATCTTAGCCTGCTGATATTCGTTTGGAGCTAAAAGTCTTTCTCGAGCAAACACCCCACTCACCTCTTCAATTACAAACGATTTATTTTATCTTTATCAATGAGTAGTTTTTATGGAGGAAAACAATCACTTTGATCACCCATATTACCATATCAGTCATGTCTCAATTTCTGAGGTAAATTTAATTCACGCCATCTGATAAACCAGAGGTGTTTTGTCATTTATGTTCTGCAGGCTAAATTTCATGCTATTTTTATTAGTATTAAAACATGACAATTTTGATTACTGGCATATCAAAAAACATGTAAGTGATTTTTCAGTGCTAATTTGACAGAATTTTTTTTTAGCTAGCTTTTTAAGACAAACAAGCCAGCACACTTGGGCAAACAAACTAAGTTTGTGAAACTGGGTCC
Source organism: Silurus meridionalis (assembly GCF_014805685.1). Classification (NCBI taxonomy): domain Eukaryota; kingdom Metazoa; phylum Chordata; class Actinopteri; order Siluriformes; family Siluridae; genus Silurus; species Silurus meridionalis. The sequence continues at coordinate 10,508,614 of NC_060894.1, read as the reverse complement.
TTAATTACCTAAAAGTTTTGAAAGTTAAAAACAAGAGTTGAATACAGAGTATAGTGTTAACCCTTTAAACAGTAATCTGGATGTACATCAGATGTGTTTGAAACACTCCTAATCCTTGATTTTCAGAGCGACACTAACCTTAGCTTTCAAACTAAAATGACAGAATCTTGAGCTTCGGTGAACGTAATGTAATTAATTAACGTAAATTCAGCTAGTCACTTAACTCTATTAATGATGCCACCAAAACATGGGCAAAAATAATAAAAAATTTCTCTTTTTTTGCAAAAACAGAAGGAGAAGGGTTAAGGGTTGTACCAACTTGTTAAAGTTGATTCAAGTGCCACTGCCAGCCAGCAGTTCCAGACTGCATGCTAATATTATTAATCTCTCCAATACGCTCCTTAAACTGAAATAGTGGACATGTTTTGTTTTTTTCCCCTGTGTTTGATCAGGTTGTTGGCTCAGGCTGATTAAATCACATTCTTTCAACCTGGTAAAAAGCTATACAAAAAAATGTTTACATACATTTTCAAATGTATTCACAACTGTGCTCGTTTTCATACGTCATTGTTTCTATAGTAACAACTAATTCACAAGAAACTGGATGGTGGGTGCTCCACATAATCCAAGGCTGATAACAGATTTTTAAAAATGGTTTGCCGTTGCTAGGAAGTTCCATAAGTGATCATAGGATTTGGATTTGCTTTGATCAGTCATTGATTACTGTCCTAAAACAGCATGCCTCAAAGTTTTTATATAAAACATGCCAGGTCTTTTAATTTTTACATGAATTTTATTAATTCAGATATTTTACAGCAGTTCAAAGAAATCTCATGCACCATTTATCAAAGTAGTCAATAAAGGGTGTGTGACCAGGGCGCTGACTTCCTGCTGGGTGAAATATTTCGTTGCTGGCTGGCTGTGGGAAACACATGCCCTAATGCCTACAAATGCACTGCCAAAGACTTTTTCACCCCGCCAGTCATCACATGAAAGGCTGGAAAAAGAGGCCCAAAGGGCTGTGTTCTGCTGAGAGCTGCCTTCTGGCCAACTGTTCTGCACACTAAAAATACACTGTTTTAGGATATTGTATTTAACACTCAAACACACTGCAAATGGTGTGCAAATCACTCAGTGGAGGGTTCTGCTGCAACTTATTCATCTTTTATAGCTGCTACCCTTTTAGAGATGGAGGCCAACATGGTCTACTGAACGTAAAGAAATGTTGCAGGATAAAATGGACATTTATTGCAAATGGAACCGAACAGTAAGATGCGTTCAAGGTCTGAATTTTGTGTCTTTAGTTTTGCACTATGTGCCTTTTTCAGGCTTCTATTACTTTTTAAGGATTTTTTTTTTATGAATTATTTTCTCTACAAGAATAACACTAAAAGGAATTCAAAGAAAACTGTAAATTTAGAGGAAAAACCAAGCCCCTTTTTCTTATATCAACCTGAGATTTTGGGCAACTCCAGTCTTGCACTCTGTGTCATGCAGTTCGATATGTTCCAGCATGTTTCCAAGATAAACTAACTGCATATCTGCATGATCTATTTCCATTAACAGTGCCAGGGAAGGGGAGATACAGGACAATCTGAACCAGAAAAAAAGGAAAAAAGTTCAAGGCAAAAGTGCAATAGGAAATTTCATCTAATATTCTGAGATCCAGTGATTTCTATTTCCCCACTCTGACAGGAGGAAGGACCAAATGACACAAGATAGATGCGTCTCATTTGAGACGAGCCGTGCGTATTGAGGACTATAATAAACTCAGATGGATGGGGTGTGCGTCACTCATGAAAGGTAGGAAAAGGGGCTGAGGAAAGCCACTAAAAACAGAGAAAGAGATAGAAATGCAAACAGGGAGTGACACAAAAGGGTAAAAATATAAATTTTATAAACTCATATCCCAAAGGGCTTGCCGTGCCCTACCTGACAGTAACTATAATTATGGAGATGAAATGATGATGCATTCTGAAGCAAAGCATCACAGTCTTCATTTAACCACGCCATTGGGCACACTTTTTCAAAGAAGTGATCATTTTTCAACAGTGATTGCTGCAAATCATGCATCTAAACATCAAAATGAATAAAGCTATCCCAGGAAACAAACCACATCGTTTTAGGTCTAATACTAATGGCAGGTAAATAAAGATGTAAATATCTAGAAAATGTAAGCTGAAAATCTGATCTCTCATCTCAGGATCATCTTCTGTCTATCAAACACGAAAGCGTCTTTTGTCGATGTATAGCAAAAAAATTGATAAAAAATGGGGTTTACGCTTCAATATTTTTCAGAGGGGACTGTATTTTTTGCACATTTAAGTGACCATGTCAGTCTTAACTATTATATTATAAAAAAAATAGGAAATTAGAAGTAAGGAAATGATTTTCACTCAGACAATGAAAACAATGCAACTTCATGTTAAATGCATTCCAAATATTTCCCCCGGCGTGAATGTTGCTGACATATTGCTACACAAACTCATTAACGAGCATTCAAACTAATGTTTAGGGAAATTTTTTTTAAAGATAATTTGACTGATACACATTTGTAAGACAGTTAATCAGTTAATATCACTGAGCATGAAGTTCAAAAGAATGAGAAAACACATTTTTCTGCTTTCCATGATCTTCAGGAAATGTAGATAATGTGACCTCCTTTATATTCCAATTCTTTCTTAACACATGCAGGGAACAGAGCTGAATGTTGTGGGACACTTAAACATTGTTGTACTTCGTTTTATACACTGTAACGGGTAGCTGACATGGAAAAGGCATTACAATTGCAAGTATTTACAATTATATAACAAAGACAAGTGCAGTTAGGCTAAGCTGGTGACATGATGAATGTGCTATAACACTACACCTGTGTATAGAATTAATTTTATTTCAGGTTTGCATACAAATTAATGGAACCAAAATAATAAAATCACCTACTAATCAAGTTTTGGCTCATTTCGATTTTGGTTTGACTTCAGTTTCACTGGGGTGAAACTGAAAAAAAAAAAGCATAGATTTGCTTAATGCTTTGAGTGCATCTCTTAAAACAACCATTTGTTCTGAAAAGTGCACTTTTTTCAGTTAAACTGCATGACTTTTTAACTCTTGAACATGGCACTGGAGTAACATGGCACTGGAGTGGGTTGAACTATATGAATATGAATGTCGTTAGAGAGTGCAGAAAAACTAGTTCATACTTTTGTTACTTCTAGATTAAACTACTGTAACGCTTTACTGTCTGGGTGTGCGAGTAAGTGCATAAATAAGCTTCAGTTAGTCCAGAATGCAGCAGCAAGGGTCCTCACTAGATCTAGGAAATACGACCACATCACCCCTGTTTTAATCAGTCTACACTGCTCCCAGTCAAATCTCGCATTGATTATAAAATATTACTACTGACGTATAAAGCACTTAACGGTCTCGCACCACAGTATCTGAGTGAACTTCTGTACCAGTATGATCCTCCACGCCTACTTAGATCAAAAGGTGCTGGCTATCTGTTGGTTCCTCAAATAATGAAGACTACAGCAGGGGGCAGATCTTTCTCTTATAAAGCCCCACAGTTATGGAACAGCCTTCCAACCAGTGTTCGGGACTCGGACACAGTCTCAGTGTTCAAGTCGAGGTTGAAAACTTATTTATTTAGTCAAGCCTTTTATCAGTAGATTTTTCTTAGGTAAAGGCTCAGATCTGGAGGGAACATGGATATAGAGTGTTTGGTGAACTGGTATATTTGTATGCTGTCGTCCCCTCACATTCACACGTTCACTCGGGTTTGTTGACGGTGGTGTGGTGGGTCGTCTCTTATCCCAGAGATCCCTCATGTCTGTGTTACCTTCTGGTTCTCCCTTTTAGTTATGCTGCCATAGCGAGTCTTGCTGGAGTCCAAACTGCACAGTGACATTAACTTTCATACACCAATAGGGACACTTAATAATCCATATCCTTCTCTCTCTCTCTCTCTCTCTCTCTCTCTCTCTCTCTCTCTCTCGGTCGAGTTAAACATGCTCCTGAGGTTCCAGTGACCACTGTTCCTGCCCCTCTCCCTCCGTGGATCTTCACACTTCTGTGCAGCTTGGGACGGTCTCTCATCAACACCTTGGGTGGTTCCATGTAATTCCGGAGTAGAACAGGTGCTTTTGAGGACGGATTGGACTGTAGTTGGTGTCAGCGGTCTGCTGACTCTGACTCGGGAGTGCAGTTTGCTTCTGATCGTCATCACTGTACCCCGCAACTTTGTATATCTGCTTCAAATGGACATTTGGTGCAACCCAGATGAGGATGGGTTCCCTCTTGAGTCTGGTTCCTCTCAAGGTTTCTTCCTTATGCCATCTCGGGGAGTTTTTCCTTGCCACAGTTGCTCATCAGGGACAAACTTACTTACAAAGAACATATTTACGTTTAATCATCACATTATCTGTGTAAAGCTGCTTTGAGACAATGTTCATTGTAAAAAGCGCTATACAAATAAAAATGAATTGAATTGAATTGAACTCCACCATGTCAATAAAGCACGTGTTTACAGTGTTATATTTTATTTATTTACTTATTTGCTTTCACATTCGTTTACCTTTGGCAATCTGTTCCGTGGCACACATTGAAAATAGTCGCTCCAAGTGCTGTAAAACAAATAAACAAAAAACAACAACTTGCTTCTCTACCTTTTTTTTTTTCGTTCTAATTTGTCTTTCGAGACCGCGTGTTGATGCGCATCCTGCCGGTGTGTGGAGAAGTGAGACACCCTGTGGCCAAGTACTGCAACTGCAGGTTAACACAAACAGGCCGGAAAACTATGCTGTTTAAAACTAATGCATTACTGGCAAACATTGTTTTAGAAATGTAGTTCGGTGTACACGGTCCTTGGTAAGAGAAAGTGTCACTCGTATATAAAGTGGCAGTAAAATAATAATAATTATATATATATATATATATATATATATATATATATATATATATATATATATATATATATCAGTAAAGCATCAGTAAGCCATAAGGGACATATCAGGGTTGAATAGAGTTCAGACAGATGGTATTTTAGGTGAAAAGATCTGGGCCTGAACCTGATTACTCTGATGCCAGCATCTGTCTATCTTTATTTACTTAATGATTGATTGATAGGTTTCTGTGTGTGTTTTTTTATAGTTTTGGTTATTGCACTTAATTTAAGCTCACATTTGATCAAAGTTTACTAAGATCAAAGTAAATTTGATCAAAGTGAAGTTTTATTAAGATCAAAGCAAACTTCAGGTTTGTTGCTCCATTACTTTAAACTGTGGTGAAAACCATTTCTTTAATAGAAGCATTAGGGGAGAAAAGGATTTAGAAAACAAAAAAGTATGCAAATAATCAGGTGATGGGGTTACTGATATTTAAATGTTAAGTTTCTAAAAAATTTTTAAGGCTTTTCTTACTGCAAAGAGTTAAGAATCCATGATTTAGGCTTGTGTTCAGTCATGACCCCAATCAAATTCCTGCAACATGCCCTAAATTGAAAGTCCTGTGGAACTAGCACTGGTTAGTCTTATATTTTACTTTTTTGTTCCTATTACACGCACTGCACATGTTGGCACCTATAACATCTGTCCTCTAAGTCTCAATTCTGACACCTTCTGCATGTCACTGATGGGGAATCAAATACATTCTGAGCACAATTTGATCATCTGCCACTGGTAAAATCTACACATTGGGGGGTGACTTGACAGAATATTAATAGTAGCACAGAAGATAGTCATGAGGGAAAATTAATTGTGGCACATGCTGTGCTGAAGTATGACAGGCTTTGAGTGGCAGACATAATGGCTTTTTCATCATAGCATGAAGGAACACAGTGAGCTAAATGATAACCAGCAGGTTGGAAGAGGGACAAGTGGAAAAAAAAACAATAAATCAGGCCATGTACTAAATGCAACAAGTTGGTCAACTGTCCACTGTCCAGATGTCCACATGTGCAGGATATCCTCTGAGTGGAAGCTATCTCCTCCTAGCACTTCATGCTACTTCCTGTTTCAAGTTTTTTGATGTTTTGTAAGTGCTGTTATGGTCAGAGTAGAACATGGAAAACAATACTGATATAAAAAACTATGAGCATTGTGAAAAACATATATATTCGTGTCTTCTTTCTGGGAATATCATGTGAGAATTTGCAGTATTCCTGCATGGTAAACCACTTGAGCAATAGCAGAGAAAAAATATACTAAAAGATGTGACTTAAAGAGTAAAAATCAGTCCAGTGTCCAGGAATTCTTAAATATAGTGGTAAACCTGCTAATAAAAGAATTAGTCGGAATCAGTCCTTAGTACTACCTGAAATAATTTAGCCAAGAGGGTTTCTTCCCAGCAACATCTGGCAACCAATGGTGACACTTTTATATCCTATACAATTCCCCACATTCCTGTGGTGGAGGTGTGGGGCGTAGGTGGGGTGTCAGTGAATCTATTTCCTGGAAGAATTGACTAAATAAATGATTATATATTAATTTTATTAATGCAGGGTGTTTTTACTTGGATAATTAAAACTGGTATAGCCTGTACTAGCAGGACCTTTACAGTTTACAGTTTACAGTTTAATCTTAATAGCCATTGTTGAGAGTATGCATCCTAGTTTGTGAAGCATGTTGGTGTACAAATATAATATTGATGAACTTTTATCTTCTACTTAATGTACACCCAGTAGCTAGAAGTAACATTTTCTGCGTTTCTTCCTCTTTTGCTTATTTTAGCTGTGTGTATATATGATTCATCTCAAGCAATATATATATATATATATATATATATATATATATATATATATATATATATATAAATTAACGCATTAATATCGTGAATAAATAAATTTTAATGCCACTAATTTTATCACCGCGTGAATAATGCAGCATGCATTTCTGTTTGACCCTTTTTATTAAAATTCTTCATAAATAAATATAAAAGAGGCAAATTAAAACTTTCAATGCAACACACATTTATTCACAACTTGCACTAGTAAAACCCATGTTCATGTATAGTTAGCCCATTTTTCATTACTACACATTTGTTTTATTGATGCACTAAGTCTCAAATCAAGCACCAAAATCTGCCATGATGCACACATCTGGCAATTAAACATATCATAAAGTTCAATTTGTTGTTTTGTTGATTGACTATTTTAAAACACTATAATTAATTTAAAACCTTTACAAGAATATTTTGTCTTTCTGCTCTATATTGAGTCTGGTTTCACTAATAATAAACATACATTTGCATAAAGCATCCATATTTGTCCCTGCTCATGTTGATTGGAGTATTAAAGACTTGAAAATTATTCATTTAGGTACATTTATAACAGATAGAAATGTGGAATAAATAACGAGTTAACACATGACAATGCGATTAATCGAGATAAAATATGTGATTAATCACGATTAAATGTTTTTATCATTGAGAGTCCTAGAGTTATAAACATATAAACACCGACCAAGGATAACATTATGACCATCAACCAGGCATAACTTTATGACCACCTGCCTAATATTGTGTTGGTCCCCCTTTTGCTGCCAAAACAGTTCTGACCCATCGAGCATTAGCACCATTAACTTATTCAGCAGTTTGAGCTACAGGAGCTCGTCTGTTTGATCAGAACAAAGTATCTCCTACTCAGAAAAAATGCTAAAAATCCATCCTGGATGGAACAATTTTGTATTTTACAAACGCTACAAACAGTTTTGCACTCAAGTCTCTCAACAATCAATTCTCTAATTAATAAATATCCAGTGTTACTGGATTTAAATTTTTTATATTTATGGTCTCTTATCAGACTATAAACAAAATATGTATCACAAATGCCTTAAAACAATGACAGGGCCAACAAAGACACAAAGAACTAACTTTTTTATTTAATCACTGGGGCACGTAGAAGCTCCACTGCACAGAATTAAGGGCCTCAGAGCTGCCAAGCACGATTATTCCACCAATATTTCCCTCTGTGCCCCCTTTCTGCTGTCCACACTTCATGCTGCATGCTTGTTTTCCAGATCCAAATCATTCATGTGACAATGTTAATTAAGCCTGGGATGCATGCCATGGCTCAAAGCTCGCCGGAATCTGTGTTGGCCATTTTTTCTGGAGCCAGCCATTCTATTGACCACAAAGCTATGCGCCACATGGACAGCGTTTCATTTTTGAAAGCAAGCTATTCAAGACAATAGATTATCTGCCAGTATTCCTGGCTTTGGTATCATTTAAGTAGACACAGAACAAAAGAGTTTCATTTTATTTTTTGCATTATGTATAGTGGTTTTAACAACCCTAATTCCAAAAAAGTTGGGATGCTGTGTAAAATATCCATAGTGCATTGATTTGCAAATTTTATAAAGCCATATTATCATTCACAATATAACATAGAAAATATATGAAATGTTTAAACTGAGATAATGCACCATTCTATAATAAGGTATTATTGAATTTGATGGCCACAACACATTTTAAAAAGTTGGGACGGGGCAAAAAAAGGCTGGAAAAGTAAATGTTACAAGTTTTACAATTTCAAAATGTTGAACAGTTTGCAACTAATTAAGTTAATTGGCAACAGGTCACATGACTGGGTATAAAAAGAGTATCTTAGAGAGGCAGAGTCTCTCAGATGTAAGAATAGGCAGAGGTTCACCAATCTGTGAAAAACTGTGTCTACAAATTTTGGAACAATTTCAGAATAAAAAAATAAAGAAATAAATTACAAAGACTTTGAATATCTCATCATCTTCTGTACATAATATCATTAAAAGATTCTAAAAATCTGAAGAAATCTCTGTGCACAAGGGACAAGAGCAAAAATCAATTTTGGATGCCTCTGATCTTTAGGCCCTCAGGTGACACTGCATTAAAAACATAAATGATTCTGTAATGTAAATGGTAGCATGGGCTCAGAAACACCTCCAGAAATCATTGTTTTTGAACACAGTTTGCTGTGCCATCCACAAATGTAGGTTAAAGCTCTATCAGGCAGGTCACAGAAACATGATCCAGAAATTCCACCATCTTCTCTGGATCAAAGCTCATTTAAAATAGACTGAGGCAAAATAGAAAACTGTTCTGTGGTTAAAATAATCGAAATTTGGTGCATCATCAGACAAAAAAATATGAACAGAAGACCCAGAACTAATGAGCAGCTAGAATTCTGTTTTGGTTAGAATTCTGTATCCTGTTTCATTCCTCTCCCAAAACTCCAGCAACTGCTCTCCTCCATTCCCACACCTATACAGACTGTTGTTAAAAGGAGAAGATATGCTACACAGTGGTGTGCTCATTAGGGACAACTTACACTTTTTGAATATTGTTATTATTAGTTCTTCTTAACACATTATTTGTGTAAAGCCTTTTTGAGACAATGTCTATTGTTAAAAGAACTATACAAATAAAAATGAATTCAATTGAATTGAGTGGCCCTGTCATGGTCTGGAATAGGCATTCATGCTTCACACCCACTGCATCCAAAGCAGCTGGAAAGTGAAGGTAAACGAATAATAGTCTATAGAATACATTCAAATTATTTTTAAAAACCCTTAAAAGCCTGTGTAAAGTTTTGAATGTGCAGCAATGCTAAATCGGGTGTAATATTCTCTGTCTGGTGTGTGAAGGACGTCTGTCTGCAACGTGAACAAGCTGTAGACTGAATATCATATTTATGGGGATGCTGGTAGGTAATGCACTACAATAATTTAAGCAAGAAGAAAAAAGTCTGACTCAACACCTTTGCATTTTGCAGTGTAGAGAATAATGGAGATGGGTAACATATTAAGGGAAAAGAAACAAAGTGTCCTAGCAAGGCCACTAGAGTAGCATCTGTGCACTTACATGCTTTAAGAACTTTACTGGAGAAATTAGAGTTATTTTTAAAGACATTATATTCACTCAGTTTGTGTTTTGATAACTATGCTGTTTAACAATCCGCTCCAAAGTCCAAATCTTCATTTGGGAGATCTGGTAACTGTGAAAATTGGAGCATATGCTTTACATAAGTTTCATCCTCATAAAACTTTTCAGTAAGCCTTCTTGACCTGTGTATGTGGGCAAAGTCTTCCTGGAAGAGACAATGTCCATCAGAAGAAAAATGTTTTATCGTATGATAACAGTAATTACTCAGAGGAGGTGTGTATTGATTTGCAGTGTTACTGGGTGTAAACAGTGCCGACAAGCACCGACAAAGGTTTTTGGAATTGACCATATTTGTAACATGAATTTTTATTTTACCTTCACACTTTCAGTTTCCTATTCCCACTCAACACTCAAATATGTTACTACATACATGCTGTATAGTATGAATGTGGTATTGTAAATGAACTGGCAATGCCTTCTGTTGTCTTTCAAACAATGTTAGGTTTTATCTGATCAGTCATCTGATTATTTGCTGTTAATTAATAAATCAAGGTGATTGAATTTTGGGTCTTTTGTGGAACCAAGTGCACCAGTTGACTTCTTTCTAGCTCAGACTGTAGAGTCATACAGCTTATCATTGACAGCTTTGCCAGACAATTACACAGTGACACGCATGCCACTGAATCTGATGCTTTTCATCTTGCTTTACTGATTTGTGATTGTGTGTAACTTGTAATTGTGTGTATGAGGAGTTTGTTCACATAAGTGCATATGAAACATACTTTTCAGTGTTTGATATTCTGGTGCATAATCCTTGTAGAGCATTAAAGACGTGAACCATTTAAATTAAAATAAATCAATAATTCAAATTGTGATATAATGTCTGAGAGTTTCATTATCAAGCACATAATAATGCACTTTTACAAAGCGAATTAGCATCGAGACAGGATACAATCCAAACACGTGTGCTCAGTGGAATGTTCAATGTCTGTTAATGTTTTGTTTTTGTTTTTATTTAAAAAAATTTCAATACCTGTGTTGCTGCATATAGATTATTATCAGTCTTGAATAAAATTGCAGAATTAATGTGGAATCAACATAAAAGTTCTTTTTGTTTAAAGCTTTAATGTTGGCCTGGAAAACCAGACCCTTATGTTCTGATCAATACCTCAAAACCACCAACCACTGAGCCAACACAACCTGATTATGACATTCAAATGCTTTAATATGATACCAAATGCAGAGCATCGGCTCTGCAGTGAAAACGTCTACTGTAATTCAACCCTGGCATTAGCAAAGCAGCTGCAAGGCAAGCTATACACTCATGGCATAGTCTAATACACTGCGCTCGACTGCAAAGTGAAAGTTAAACCCTGCAATCCTCCAGGCCTATTAATCCTGCAGAAAGACAAGTGCTCCCTCAGTCTGTGACAGGGCAGGTAGCCGTTGCTGGGGTAACAGCTGATAAGCGAGTGATGGCAGATACCTCAGGGAGCACGCAGGGTGCTTTGAGTTGACACAGAGAAGGGCCTGCTCCATTCATCTCCACCGACGAATTGCCATTAGAAAGAGGAGTGACAGCCCTGTGCCTCTCTGGGCGCAGAGGAAGGGCGTGATGCCTGACAGATGTTCCTTGGCAAAGAAAATTTCTGCACATGCTCATAACGTAGAGGAGGGCCTCCGGTGTTTGTATTAAATATTATGCATTATAGTGGATCTGGGTTGTGCTTATTACAGGACATGAAGTGGAATGGGATAGATGAATGGCATAGATCATTTCCACTTTTCTTGACTGGAAGGTAGAGGCCAATATGTAATTGGAAGGAAAAGTTTACAAGTTAATGAAACATTTATTGCTTGCACCTGTGCTTGCAAAACTGACACTTCTTAATTCTTCAGTATGTTTAATATGGGTAAATGCATCATCATTGATGTTATCTGCAAGATTATGAAATGCCCTTATCTTTTTTATGCTCCTCGGCTACATAACTGGTCAGATTACATCACACATACTTTGCAAAGGCCAATCAGTGAATGAGTTTTTACAACAGATGAGGTGGTTTACCAATTGAAAACAACTGCAGTAGAGTAAAAACCTTCTTTTGAAACGTACCCATGCAGTGACAAATAGCAAGAATATTTTTGAAACATTAAGTCTAAGCAAAAAACATTTAACTATTCAACTATTATGAAAGAAATTTAAAAAAAAAAAAAAGCTGAAAAGCAACACGAGGAAACCGGGATAAAACAGGTTTAACAATTTACTTGAATGTATCTAGTAGTCACACACACACACACACACACACACACACACACACACACACACACACACACACACACACACACACACACAGCCAGGCTAATATGGTTCTTTGCTGCCATCAAGTGCTTGAAATGAAAAATACTGCTTTTGCCCCTAATGTATCACAGTATAATATTTAAAAATAAAGGTGCAAATATATCCTCGTGGCACATTTTACTTAAAAAAAAAACCACTAAATGAGTGTAGTCTTTAGGCTTTGTAAATTTATATGTAAGGTATATTAGGCCAAGATATACTGGAATTGCAAATGCTGAATCTCTAATTTAATTATAGATTATATGAGGCTGACATAAAAATGAGACATATAAATGGTGTTTCAGCACCATTTATAGCACAGTCAGTGCATTATGCAACAAATAAACAATATGCTTACTCATTCTTTCATATTTAGTCAACATGGTTAGGTAGCTAAATAGTTTAGGGAGGAATTCTAAAATTGTAAGACATCTGTAAATACCTGGGGGGGGTGAATGCGAGCAGTGGTATTTTAAAGTTACATGTTACCAAACGTATGTGTATTTAGATACCTAATAAGTAAGCAGAGGTTGCTCAACACAACATGGTACCAAAAAGAAACCATGAGATGAACCAGTATCCACACTGTGTATCCACGTTGTGTCTAAGAATTTACATTGGTAACCAAATCCAATTTGACTTGACATACATCGTTTAAGTGTAAACAACACAGATTCGATTCAATTATTATTGAATGTATATGTTTAGTGTCTATAAATTTGTTCCTTACAAATGTATCCCTAATGAGCAAGCCAGTGCTGACAGTGTCAAGCTAAAAACTCCCTGAGATGGTATAAGGAAGAAAACTTTATAAGAACCAGTCTCAAGGGAATCCATCCTCATCTGGGTGGCACTACATGTCCATGTATTATAGTTCCATCATTGTTGAGGTGTACTGTTTAGTGATACAGTCTTAAATACCGAACTGTTCATGCAAACTGCGGTCCTAAATCATTGTAGCAGACTGTTAATATTTTTTACAGATTAATTAGGTTTTTTTTTTTATATCTGTAAAACAATGTGGGGTTTATGTGAGATACTGAATCTGTAACATATCTAATATCTTGTTAGTTGACACACATCTAAATATTTTTCTTTTAATTCACCATTGCTCCTTGAAATCAGTTCAAGAGAAGTCTTCATTTGTCTGTGGGAGGTAGGGACAAAACCATTTTGCCTACAAGGACATTTTTTAAATCAAGGAGCTCAAGGATTCAAATTGAGACAAAATGCCAGATTAATTGCAGAATCACTTGTCTTTTTACAACCACTGTGAGAAAAAACAATACAATCTGAGCTGTGTCAAACTTTTGCCACAGTTGGAAGCATGCGACTGTATTGTATGCCTTTGTATGATGTAGGGATTTCCTTTGCTGTCCCAGTTTCACAATGCCCCATTGCATAAAGTGAGATTGAATGGAAGAACCCTACTGGCCTGCACAAAGCCCCGATATCAATCCCACCGAACACCATTTAGTATTAAAAAGAAATGGATGAGTGCTCCAGGCCTCCTCGTTTAACACCAGCACCTGACCTCACTTATACTCTTGCAGCTAAATGAACACAGATCCCCACATTTCCTCTGTGAAATACAAAACCTTTTGAACTTGTTGAAGGTTTTTTTTTCAGCTATTTAGTTAATTTCTTTCAATTTTTTCCTTTCTGTCTTTATATGTTTTACTCTGTCTATTGTTATTTAATTACATGTTTTTGTTAAGTTTGCTTATACTGTATATCTTCTATTTATTTTTAATTAATATTTAGTTAATTGTAGAACTCATTTTTACACCTGAATCTTGTAAGTTATACATTTATCCTTTCAGTATTGTTGTTGTAATCTTTGTTAATAAAAAGAGGATTGTTTTAGAACTAACTCTGGAATGGGATGTTCAACAAACACGTATTAGTGTAATACAAACTTTTGCCCTTAGACTAAAGTATCAACAGGGTCAGGGTCAGATTATTGACTTAACCAAACGCTGGTCTTAAATAAACATATATATATACTGATTTTATATAATTAGGGTGTTCTAAATACTAAATTCAGTAACGTGATAATTGCATATATTAGTCGCAAACGCACAGAAAATCTAATCCTGCCGTGTCACTCAGTTACTCAGCGTGCTAGTCTCATTGAGGAGCTGGTGGGTTTGCGCATGCGTGGTCCTGCCGCTCCCTACCGGCTTCTGCAGCGTTGAACTACTTTAGCCCTCTTTTTCATATAGGCACCAAATAACCAGGAATAAAACCCACATAGCTCGTTGACACATGCAGCATGGCGGCTATATTTGGAAAGATCCTCATCGGCATCTACGTGGAAATCAAAAGAAGCGACGGTAAGTCACGCCCTGGTGTAGCTGGCTGGGTTGAATGAAGATGCGGTCAGTCCCCGCTAGATCAGCTCCATCATCTTTGTTGCCGAGTAACCCTGCGACCCGGTTTTAGCATGCAGCAAGCTAACCGTTGGAGAAGACAAGCGCAGTAAAAAAAAAAAAAACAATAAAGACAAGCGAGTGGTGAGAAGCATCAGCTATACTGATATTAAGGATGATAAGTGAAGTGAAGATCGTAAATGGGCTTTTTCCTGCCTGCTGCATCTCCATTCAGCCTGGTTAGCATAGAGGCTGAAAACGCCCAGATACACACACACACACACACACACACACACACTGCAGGCAGAGAGAAGAGAACACACCGAGAGAGCATCAAAAGGCTGAATGAACAGCCTGATAGAAAAAAGGATATAATTATAGTGGAGAAATTAATCTAGATTTTATTGCGATAAAGTCCATCCTTAAATCAACTAAAACCGGGGACAGGAGCATCAGTTACTGACACTTTAATTCAGGGATTCTGAAAGTGTGGGCGCTCCCTCTAGTGGAGAATAAAGTCATGACAGGTGGGGCGCAATGAACGGCAGGATTTATGTATTGTTTGTGTACATTCATCTTTATTTATGTTTTTTTTATATTAAAAATAACGTTTATTTACTCAAAGCAACCGCAAAAAAGAATACAAGTTAACCAAAACAACATCAGCACTACTACACTTTTATATGATCTATTTTTGAATTGGCTACTTGATGTTATTGATTTAGAAATTTTTTTTTATTTTTTTTTATTTTTTTACCATTTTTTTGGGTGATGGCTTGATCCACCCCTTCAAAGTGGTACAGTGGGAAATGGCAGAAAAGTTTAGAACCACTGCTATAATCATCTTTATTGCTAGGTATCATGGGTTGCATGGACAAGGAATTAATAATGGTGCACTGGAGCTATAAAAATATATAGAAAATAAAAAAAATAAATAAATAAAGATATAAGCTATATAATTTGTGCAGGGTTTGTCAAATTGGGGCATTGCAAATGATACTAAAAATAAATAATATTAATAAAAATAAGTCCAGCATGCAGGGTTACAATATGGTAGTCCTTGTGTTAATGACAGTGTTGGTTTACATGAATATAATGTAAGTGTTTGTGGGAGCAGTAAATCATCGCAAAAACACAGCTCATTAACACAGGATGTGTGTGAATAAATCATCTGTCTGTTCAGCAAAAGATGGACATTTATTTGCTTATTTGACACACACTGGAATATCTGACAGTTTTAGCTTGTGGGAACCTCTGGTAGGTCAGAATAAAGGAAGACATAAAGTATATAAATGTAGCTTTTATTTTAGGTTGGGTTGGAATTAGGAAGAACAGCAATTAGCAATTGTCAGTAGATTGTTCTCACAAGTATGGCAAATCTGTGTGAGTAATTAATAGGTGCAGAAATGTAACTTTTAACTCAATAAAAGCTCTTGGTTAAGTAAAAAAATTAAACACTGCCACTACTTTCCTTTTACCGCTTATCCAGTGGAAAATATAGTTCAGACATTCTATCCATTTACAGATGTTCTCTGTTTTAATTTCTTCCCATTTTTTCCCCTGCTCAACCAAGACTTCTGAACAGTCTGAACTCTCAAATGAATCAGAACATTCTAGCGATTCTTACTGTTTACTGATAAATATGAATAATAAAGTGAATCATTTCGCATTAACCAGCCGCCAGCTCATCAGTGTGTTTGGGTTCAGTTGCACTGTTTTTGACAAACAGTGCCATTTTATGTTAGCAGGGTCAAGTTGAAATTGTATTTCTAAAAAAGCACTGTGTGCTTCTGTTATTTAAAGTGACACCCCTTCACATTGTTCTATTTCTATTATTGTTTAACAAGAAGTTGATAGAATATACTTTAATTAATACAGCTTTGACAATATATTTTTACTTTCAATACCAAAATTATCACTTAAGCTTGTAGAGATTTTCCCAAGAAGACTTAAAGCTGTAATTTCTGTAAATATCTGTAAATGCCAGAAACAGGCTTTAGTGTCCTCATTATAGGTTATTATTGTTGTTATTGTTAAACTGATGGCTATCTATCTATCTATCTATCTATCTATCTATCTATCTATCTATCTATCTATCTATCTATCTATCTATCTATCTATCTAAACGTTTGATATCAGTAACAATGAGTATGAAAAATTGCCATTACAATAGTAATAACTCTCTTTTAATAGGCAATATATCTCTTGAAAGGTAATGCTCATTAGTCTATACAGTGCATAACAAAAGAATGACACTTTTTTCCTGGATTGAGCTTGACTCCCCTCTCTCTGGAACTTTAGCATTAAACGGAGGTGTTCATTCTGCTCGGCTTTGGTCTTTCCATAAATAAGAACATCATCAACTATGGCCATGACTCCATTCAAACCTTCATAAGTTTTAGCAATTTTTCTCTGAAAGGGATACGTTGGACATGATTACACCCAAAGATTGTGTTGAAAGTGGTCAGTCTTCCAAATCCTCCATGAGCTTAACAGCTCAATAGCCTCATCTGGCAACACTAAAATATTGAGCACTGGCATGCTTGGATGTTATCTCTTCAGGAGTGGGTAGAGGATAATGAGGTCCCTTAGCGGCTTTTTGAGATCCCTTGGGTCCAAGCATACTCTTAGCTGACTTGTGCATGGCTTTTCAGCCACAACCATGGAGTTACCCCATTTGGTTGGCTCTGTGACTTGAATGATGACATCCTGTCTTTCCATGTTTTCAAGCTCTTCTTTAAGACGGTTTCACAATGCGAAAAGAATAATTCCTGGGTGGGTGGACTACTAGTGTTATGTGCAGGACCAATTGTATGGTACAATCATCAGGAAATAGTCTAATCCACTTAAAAACATCAGCAAACATCACCAAAATTGGCACTTCCATCTGTGTTTCTGATGGTACAAGCTTGAGGAGGCCAAAGTCTATTGCAATTGTTTAAACTACATAAAATGTCATAACCATCCCAAGTCTTTGTGCTTGCATTCAAGGTCATATTTGCCTTTTAACACAAGGTATTCACCACCATAGACAAACAAGGGGCAAGATGTTGGCTGCAGTGTGCACGAAGGTTTCAATCTGGTGTACTTACACAGGGAAATGACAATGGTTGAAGATCCAGTGTCCAGTTGAAATTAGATTTTTGGGTTGTTTTAGATCGATTTTAATGTTCAAGAAGGTTTGCTTTGTGTTGGTCCTGTGTTACCGAGTCAATAAACAGTTCATCACAATGATTTGGCAGAGGTCTGTCACCTCAGATTTGTGAAAATTGTTCATGCAATAAGACAAGAAAGTCAAGACCAGGTTAAACCTTTCTTGTCTTATTGCATGAACAATTTTCTCACATCTGGGGTGACAGACTTTTGACAAATCATTCAACTTCTTACATATTTTGCACCTTTCCTTATTCAGGACATTGAGATTGATGAACATGATCCTTGTTTCCACAGTAGCTGCATCCTTTGGGGGGGGCACTGGAGTAGCATTTCTCGGTTGCAAATTCTCACCGTATTTATTTGTGTATTTGGTGTTACGTTGCTTTACGTGGCACGAGACTGTATGCACCGCATGCTCAAGTGCAGTGCTCATGCTGCTATAAGTGTTCAATGCGCATGCTTGGTCCTGCAATCGGTGTTATACAGGGCTTTTTATTGAAATTAAATTAGTTTAGTTCAGCTGGACATGGGACGCCCTCATCCTTTTCCTTCAGAGGTTTGCTAAACATCAGCTCTTCTCGCTGATGCCTAAACTTTGGCCATGCGTCTGGTAGGTTTCCCACTTCATCGTGAGCTTCGGGACTGCAGCGGTATCATCCTTGTTTATTCAATCCCCTCAATCTGACACCATGTTATGTCTCGTTAAGGTGGAAAAGAGATTCCAGATGCACACTGAACTTTTTTTCAACAAGTCGCTCACACGTGTGGCTGCTAACACTTCACTAATGACAGCTCAATCAAACTTGTTTTAGGCTCAAATGCCTAAACTTTATTGACAAGCGATATAGCCAATAGAAACAAAATGTTGTCTTTGACCTGTGATTGGAACATAAAAATGGAAAGTGAGGGCATCCTTGCCTAATGCTACAATAAATATTAAATCTTTGTGAGGTACCATGAGCAAGTTAGACAGAACTATTACACCCACTATACAATGTTTTAACTGCTTTCAAAAACATATCTCCAAAACCAAACATTTTAATAACTTTGAAAACAAACTATGAATGACTGTATGAAATGCTTTATAGAAGTCAATAAATAAAATAAAACTATCATTCTCAATTAAGTGGTTATAATCAATCATATCTAAAACTAGTCTAATGTTATTCATGATGTGACATCCTAACATAAACCCAGACTGTTCTATATAAATTATATTGTCTTAACTTTGCTTCAGTCTCCTAGTAAAAATAATTGCAAACAGTTTACTGTCAATATTTAGCAAACTAATAGGACTCCAATTTTTAAATGACTAACTTGTATTTATTAGGTTTGGGAATCAATGTTAGTTAGTTAATTAGTAATGTTATAACAATTTTTTCTAAATCTGGAGTTCTTCTATATTGTTTAATAATGCCTTTCATATTTTCCTTTGAACCTTCAATTTTAAGTAAGTAATTTGTTATTTAATTTCCAATAACCGCTGTTTTCTTTAATGATTTATCTTGTACCATATTTATTTTATTAATATTCCTTCATGAACTGTCATTATGCAAGGTTCTATCAATACAGTGGTCACATTATTAATTAAATCCTTAGACACTAACCAATAGTCAATACGAGAATGAAGAGATGAGTCCTTATTACTCCATGTATATTCTTTTCTGTCTGGATGCTTACATCGCCACACATCAGTAAAGCCCAGTCTTAAACATACATTATCCAATTCACTAGAGGGGCCCGGGCTAGCTTTATGAGGCCATCTATCAATGGTTTAATTAAACACAGTATTGAAATCACCACCCAAATAACTCTGGCTGAAGGATAGAGGGCAATGAAATGCTATATCCTTGATTCAATTTGTGAAAAAAGTGTATTTTTAATACAAATTGTTCATTATCTTTATCCAACACATGTAATATCCATTTACTACAATCGTCTTTTTCCTCGTGTAATATTTGCCCTGTAAATTAATCTTTAAAATAGCGACCCCCGCTGAGCGGTTGCTGCCAAATGACAACCAAATCTCTTTTCCCCACTTCTTGGGATGCATCGCTGGTATCTGTGTGATAATAATATGCATGTATGTAATTTCTGAGTAAGCATGTAAATTATGTCAGAAAGCATTCTATGAGGATGCTTTTTTATTATTAAAAACCAGCCTTATGAGTTTCAGACTCGTACAGCTGCTGCAGGTGAAAATCACACATTGTGAAACAATTCTTTTGTCTGAAATTGGTTGTCTTAGAACACAAAAATGTGACATGCTCGTTGTTGACAGAAATAGTGCCATTGTGTTTAACTAACTACAGTGTTTGGCATTGTCAGAATGCAAAACTCATGTGACAGCTATGAATACGTTGAAACAGACATTGGAACATTAACATGTTTTTTTTGCACAGCCATTTTCTGCATCACTGCTGAAGGGCACTGACGGATGACACAGAATGTAGTAATTTTCTTTAATCACAGGCTAATAATTAGAGGGTCTTCGTGGTACATTCTGACACAGTGAACATGTTATTACACTGACTGTTGCGGAATTCAGCCACAATGTTGTCGGGATCATGTTGTAGAGTGTGATAAGTAATAATAAAAAATGATTAAAATGATTACACAGATTGTTTCTCTCTGCAGAAGACCATAAAATTGGCTGCAATTTCAAGGAAATACTGTTCCTGCACACCACGTTTGCATGTAAAGTCATCATCTGCTGAGAGGCTTAGCTGTGCTTAACACATAAAATAGCCCAAGGAGCTGGCAAAATGTTCTGAAATTTACACAGCTATCAAGTAACCTTTTACACATTTTATTATAAAATCAGTTAATTTGTGCTTGTGATACCACAGATGTTATGCACAACATTGAATGTAAAAACAACTTTTTCCCATTCATTTAACATGTACAATTTTATAATGGAGAAAGCTCAAACCCGGGGGTTTGAGACCACAGGTTTAGGAAGATTGGTCCCTTAAACATTCCATTAGTCCATTAAACATTACCGTGTACAAAACTGTTACAGTTAGAACTTTAAAAAAAAATATGACTGCATGTATAATTTCTCAGTGAATCAAGATAAAGTAAATGAATCCATGCAGAATGCTTAAAGAAAATGATGCCTGTTCCCATTGCAGGACGAATACACCAGGCCATGGTCACATCGCTTAATGAAGACAATGACAGCGTCACTGTGGAGTGGATCGAAAATGGAGACACAAAAGGCAAAGAGGTACAGGATTGCTGTGTGTGAGATATCAGTCAACGTGACTGTTTGGAATGTAAATGCCAGTAAAGTCGTTGATATGTTTTGTCCAAACAGATAGACCTGGAGAGCATTTTTGCACTAAATCCAGACCTAGCACCTGAAGAAGAGATTGCACAAAGCCCAGAGACCCCGCCCCCAACTGTGTCAAGTTCTGTTAAAGTGAACAAGATACCCACAAATAAGGTATTGTTCCAGCTTGTGCTGATTTTCTTTTTTGTTTGCTGGATCCATGGTTATAAACGGGCTATGTTGATTAACATGGTTATGAACATGGTTATGATAAGCCCCTGATGTAAATTAGAATTACATTATAGAGTATATACAGTATTGTTTTTGTAAAAATGTGTACTACGGTGGAATTAGTGTATTTCTGGGACACAGCGTTTGGTAGGTTTTTGGCATATAAAATAATGTAAGTAAGAACAGGAATTCACTTGTTTCTTGGATGTTCCTTACCATTAAATGTAACAGTATAACAATGTAAGCATTTCTGTAACAGAAAACATCTCCATATAAATGATACACATTTAATTTGAATGAAGTTCACACAAGTATATATAAACTGTTGCTATAGAAACGATAACTTATAGATGTTAGTAATTGGCAGCATTGATGTGTCTAATGCCCAAAGCCATGTTGTTGGAGAAAATTCACCTTCTGACCAATCAGAATTTCCAATCAAGCAGTATTGCATTAAGACTAATGAATGAAAAGGTCTTTTTGACTACTGAAGTAAATATTACTATATTGTACCATGCGTAATGATTCTGAAATAGCTTTTTAATCCTTTGCCTTTTTCTCTAGAATCGACGCACAATAGCACCGCCTAAGAATGAAACACCTGCAAAGGAAAACCGAGGTAAGCTGCTCTAGAACAGAGAATTGAAGAGACAATTAGGGGTGATATTAGGGGTGATATTTTGTTTGGCGATACTCCATCATTTCTCAAAAAAAGCAATATTAATAGTTTTAAAAAGAATTTATATAAGATTTATGGCAGTGGTTTTGTTTTGATTTTATATCTTAACTGCTAGATTGATAGCAGTAATATCACTTAAACAGTTACAGAAAGTACTAGCATAAGGTATTTTTAAGTACAGTGATACTTACTAATTGTGTTCATGTATTTCAATACACTTGATTCCACTTAGCTTTGATACTGGTAAAGCTGGCACAGGATTCATGGTATGGGAAGGTTTAAGGGGTTAGGATTAGAAGTGTAATTTTAAATGTAATTAATGGAAATGCAGATCCTGTTGTGTTTTGGCTAAATCTTTTCTTTTTTTTTGCTAAGATTTGCATATGGTGGTGTGTTCTTAATGACAGCTTTTTTTTTAATTATATGCTGTTCCTAAAACAAGAAATATCTCAATATATTGCCTTGCCTACAGTGTTGCCACAAATTGTATCACAACCCCTGTATTGTGATACGTATAGCATTGTCAGGTTCTTGCTGATAAACAGCCCTAGAAAACAGCTTGTGGAAGGTTTTATTAATGTCTAGAATAATTAGACAGTTCAACCATACCTTGACTATAAAGTTATCTTATATAAACGAATATTGTACTGCAATGGTTTTGCAACATTATCTCTAAAAGCCAGCAGATGGTGTTTCATGAATATTAGTTTAAACAGCCCTTCATTATCATAGATCGCCCCCCAAAAATGTGTTTGTCATTAATTATTTCATATAAGCCAAAAGAGGATCCACTAAATAATTTGCCGTCAATAATAATAATTTTATACAAATTTACATTAGAACAGTCTGTAAAAGAATGATGCACATGAGCAAGAATGAAGAGTAAACAGATCATAATATATACAGTACAGACCAAAAGTTTGGACACACCTTCTCATTCAAAGAGTTTTCCTAATTTTCATGACTATGAAAATTGTAGATTCACACTGAAGGCATCAAAACTATGAAATAACATGTGGAATTATATACATAACAAAAAAATGTGAAACAACTGAAAAATGGCATATTCTAGGTTCTTCAAAGTAGCCACCTTTTGCTTTGATTACTGCTTTGCACACTCTTGGCATTCTCTTGTTGAGCTTCAAGAGGTAGTCACCTGAAATGGTCTCCCAACAGTCTTGAAGGAGTTCCCAGAGATGCTTAGCACTTGTTGGCCCTTTTGCCTTCACTCTGCGGTCCAGCTCACCCCAAACCATCTCGATTGGGTTCAGGTCCAGTGACTGTGGAGGCCAGGTCATCTGGTGCAGCACCCCATCACTCTCCTTCTTGGTCAAATAGCCCTTACCCAGCATGGAGGTGTGTTTGGGGTCATTGTCCTGTTGAAAAATAAATGATGGTCCAACTAAACGCAAATCGGATAGAATAGCATGCCGCTGCAAAATGCTGTGGTAGCCATGCTGGTTCAGTATGCCTTTAATTTTGAATAAATCCCCAACAGTGTCACCAGCAAAGCACCCCCACACCATCACACCTCCTCCTCCATGCTTCACGGTGGGAACCAGGCATGTAGAGTCCATCCGTTCACCTTTTCTGTGTCGCACAAAGACACGGTGGTTGGAACCAAAGATCTCAAATTTGGACTCATCAGACCAAAGCATAGATTTCCACTGGTCTAATGTCCATTCCTTGTGTTCTTTAGCCCAAACAAGTCTCTTCTGCTTGTTGCCTTTCTTTAGCAGTGGTTTCCTAGCAGATATTCTACCATGAAGGCCTGATTCACACAGTCTCCTCTTAACAGTTGTTGTAGAGATGTGTCTGCTGCTAGAACTCTGTGTGCCATTGACCTGGTCTCTAATCTAAGCTGCTGTTAACCTGCGATTTCTGAGGCTGGTGACTCGGATGAACTTATCCTCCGCAGCAGAGGTGACTCTTGGTCCTCCTTTCCTGGGGCGGTCCGCATATAAGCAAGTTTCTTTGTAGCGCTTGATGGTTTTTGTGACTGCACTTGGGGATACTTTCAAAGTTTTCCCAATTTTTCGGACTGACTGACCTTTATTTCTTAAAGTAATGATGGCCACTCGTTTTTCTGTACTTAGCTGCTTTTTTTCTTGCCATAATACAAATTCTAACAGTCTATTCAGTAGGACTATCAGCTGTGTATCCACCTGACTTCTGCACAACACAACTGATGGTCCCAACCCCATTTATAAGGCAAGAAATCAAAGCAAAAGGTGGCTACTTTGAAGAACCTAGAATATGACATCTTTTCAGTTGTTTCACACTTTTTTGTTATGTATATAATTTCACATGTGCTAATTCATAGTTTTGATGCCTTCAGTGTGACTCTACAATTTTCATAGTCATGAAAATAAAGAAAACTCTTTGAATGAGAAGGTGCGCCAAACTTTTGGTCTGTACTGTATATTTAACACTTTCCTCTAGCAATCAGGAAAAATAAAAATTAATGAATTATAATAATAAATGAATATTAATTATAATAATAATAATGTTAGGTATACATGAGTACTGAGTCTCCCTGTGCTGAAGTCTCTCCCACTCACTTGTGTTTGTTTGTCATGCTAGTCATAGGTACAACGAGAACACGGCCAAGCCAGCAGGTGGAACAAGCGCCTAGTGCTCCAGCTCCTCCTCCTATCCAGCACCAGACACTGCAGCAGAACGGTACAGAAACCTAGAACAGCAAAAGGAAGAGCCAAGGCAATTCTGAAATAGGAATCCAATTGACTTTCGTACAACCCTTGATTGGATAATCTGCCATATTGGCATTTTTTTTCTTAAACCCTTATTGGTTTTCTAATATGTCTGTTTTAAAAAACGCAAAATACACAGTACAGGTGCAGTAGCTATCGCTCATAATGGAGTTTGTTATTCATCAAGTGCCATATTTAGTGGAATGAAAAGCTTTCCAACACTTGAACAGAGCTACTATTTAGATGTTCAACAAACACAGGATTGTTTGGCTGTTTAGATGTTACGTCTTGCTACCATTGTTTTCAGCTCAGATTAACATACAATAATTATTGCTATTTATTGTTATTATTTAAAGAAGTTAGGACAATAACGTCTCAGTATTAAAATGTATACATTTTGTTTCCTAATTGAAATGACATTTTAATTTGTGTGTGCAGCTCGCAAGAAGTCAAACTGTGTAAAGGAGGTGGAGAAACTGCAGGAGAAGAGGGAGAGGAGGCGCATGCAGCAGCAGGAGCTCAAAGAGAAGAGAGCACAGGTACAGGGTTACAGCTCACCACACATGAGGTTAATAATCCTGAACATTGTTTCTAAATAAAGAAACACCTGAAAGAGCAATGAAATATCTTTACCATCCACCACTGTAGACTGACCAGTAAGTCATCAGAAGTTCACAACCATTGTGTGGTAGACAATTGATGCATTTAATAATTGATTTATTGCCGAGCCCACTTTGCCCAGATTGAATAGACCAATGTTGAGTAATAATGTGTAGTGAGTATTTAAGCATTTAAATGGATTCACTGTGCTGAATTTTATAATCAGTTTCATACTGAAATGTGGTACAGTGTCATTTAATTTCCTTTAGAACAGGATTGGTAATTGTTGTTATTTTGAACACAGGAAGTAGATGCAGCAACTCCTAATGATGAAATTATGTGCATGATCCGAGACTTCAGAGCCAGTCTGGACTACAGGCCATTGACTAATGCTCATATGGTAATGTCAGGCTTTCACTGATTTATTTATTATAGAGTACTGTGCAGTATTTATTTTTGTAACCATGCAATTTTGTACTGTTTGATATAAATTATTTTTTTCTCCAGATTGAAGAGCACAGTATATGTGTGTGTGTCCGTGCGCGGCCACTGAACAAAAAAGGTACAAATTTGAACTATTGTATACTCATTAATTAAAACAGACTTCACAGATAAATTATTTTCTGTTCTTATTTTTAATGAGATCGAATTATATTCACTACACCACTGTAAATATGTCTCAGAGATGAGCTTGAGGGATCTAGATGTCATCACAATTCCCAGTAAAGACGTTGTCATGGTACACGAACCAAAACAAAAAGTGGACTTAACGAGATACCTCGAGAACCAGACCTTCCGCTTTGATTATGCATTCAATGATACCACCACAAATGAAATGGTTTACAGGTCAGTCCCTGAAAATGCTGTTTCAAGGAAAGAGATAAACAAATGTTAAATGTCAAATTTATTGCAAGAACTATTTCGTTTTTATATTTTTTCAGGTTTACTGCCCGGCCGCTTGTAGAGACCATATTCGAGAGGGGGATGGCTACGTGCTTTGCCTACGGACAAACAGGAAGTGGTAAAACTCATGTAGGTGTTCCTATAAATTATATTCTATCAGAGTCTTACAAAACAGATTTTCTCCAATGCCCATTAACCTTGTTTTAACATACTAATTCACTTCTCCGTGTTGCAGACAATGGGTGGAGATTTTTCTGGAAAAAATCAGGATTGCTCTAAAGGGATCTACGCACTGGCAGGTATATATCAGAACTCTGGTTTAGAGTAGAAACTTAGGTTTAAAAAAATAAATAAATTAACAATTATTTGCAGCACGAGATGTTTTTCTAATGCTGAAGAAGCCAAACTACAAGAAATTAGACCTCCAAATTTACGCCACCTTCTTTGAAATTTACAGTGGAAAGGCAAGTAGTATCTAACCTCTTCATATAAAGTATTGATCTGACCTTGGAGGAGTTTTTGAAACATGATTGTGTATCTGTGTGCACGCAGGTGTTTGACCTGCTGAACAGGAAGGCGAAGCTGCGAGTTTTGGAGGATGGCAAGCAGCAGGTGCAAGTTGTAGGACTGCAGGAACGAGAGGTTCATTGTACCGAGGACGTCCTCAAGCTCATAGAAATGGGCAACAGTTGCAGGTAAACTGCACCTTCCAAACTCCAAATGGATCACCAATCGAGAGATAACAGTAAAGATTCTAGATAGATAACTGTGGAGATGATTTAATTCAGTTTTTACATTTGCATTCAAATAGAATTTCACAGATGCCTTTATCCATGAACAACTTACAACTGAGCAATTGAGGTTAAAGGGTTTTGCTCAAGGGCACAACAGGACAGCTTAGTGGTTTTGACCCAGGGGATTTGAACTCACAACCTTCCAATAAAAAGCACATCTTAACCAAGTATCAGGGTGCTTGGCCGTCTGGCTACTAGCACTGCATGTGCTAAGGATGACTCAGTCACATTCAGGCTATAAAATCGCACAAAAGGGTGTGGCGTAGCCCAACCGGCTGCCGCACAAATTTCCTGAACAGACACCCCCTTAAGTAGGGCCTATGATGTCACTATCCCCCTAATAGAGTGGGCCCTCAGGTGCCTGAGAACCTCTGCGTGAGTGGAATTCATATGCTAGAGATATAGCCTCAAAAATCCAGTGGGACAGTCTCTGTATTGACAACGGCTTTCTCTTGTGAGGAGCAGCCCAAGACACAAACAGCTGGTCATTCTTTCTGACGCCTGCTGTTCTTTTGACATACATATGGGCATAAAGAATTCAACCTCTCCTCCTCCTGAGAAGAGAATGAAAGTTGGTGAAAAGCCAAAAGATCTGCAATAGGACATCTATAAGAAGAATCCACCACTTTAGGTACAAATGCCGGGTTAGGGCGAATGGAAACTTTTGTGAGCCCTGGGGCAAACTGTAAACAGGATGGACCGACAGACAGGGCTTGCAGCTCGCTCACACACTTATTGTCACCAGAGCTTTAAGCAGTGCTGTCTTAAGAGAGAGAAATTTCAGCCCTATGCCATCCAAAGGCTCGAAAGAGTGTTGATAAAATGCCTCCAAGACCATAGACAGATCCCACTGAGGCACCATCTGCCTAGACACCGGCCTCTTACAGCGTGCTCCTTTCATAAAACGATTTATTAAAGGGTGCCGACCTGCAGGTTTGTTACCAAACCCGACATGACGTGCAGAAATAGCTGCCAGATATACTTTCGGAGTACAAAAAGCTTTCCCTTTATCCAGCAAATCCTGAAGAAAACATATGTCTCCCACAGAACACTGGAAAGAGACAATGTGACTATGGCCACACCACTCTTCAAAGACTCGCCATTTATTGTTATAAAGTGTGCAAGTAGATGAGGCTTTGGCACTCTGAATAGTGTGTATAACCGGTGGGGGTAAACCTGCCACACACAAGTTCCACCTCTCACGGGCCAGGCCCAGAGAGCTATCCTGTCTGGGTGTGGATGATAAATTCACGGATGTTCAGCTCATGTGCGCCAGTTGAGAACGCGCGCAGAAAGAGGACCCCTGTATACCTTCGCTCCTCTTTGGTCATGCATTGATGATGTCCCTGTAAGAGCGAACATGCCCTCCCGCAGTGACTCTAGGGGGGTGCTTGATACTTTCTTGGGATTTTTGCACACTATCGGGCTCGGCTGTCCACCTGGATGCGAAAGTGCCACATTTATTGTGTTTTTTTAACTCGGCTTGCACATCGCCCTCAGCCCGGATGCCCAGCTTGGATGCAATGCTGCAATCTTTATTGCACAGACATCTGCAGCAAATCCCAGTCGTGTTGGCTGAGAGGGCGGTTTTTGCGTCAGCTTGCAAGGTAAACAGAGGTTAAAAGCTTTTTCCTCCTGTTTCCTGCTGGTTTCTCTCATTGTCTCGAGAGCTGGACCATACAGACATTTAGCGGGGTTGTAGGCAGCATCCATCACCTATGCTTTTTGTGTGTCGCCTAAGCCTGATGCTCTTCCACCTGACACAGCTCTCCCATCCCTTGAATCTCGAACTTAGAGCACCTTTTCGCGGAAAGCTTGCTTTTAAAGGGGCTAGACCAATAGCGAGACATCTCCTTTATGCCAGCTGGCACGGCGGGCGGGAGTTGTCTAGCTGCGGGTTGAGCAGGCGGCAGCTATTTCCTGTCATTAAGGTCCCTTTCAGCTCCCTCCGCATCCTAGCCCGCCTAGCTTAGCTGCAGCTCGCTTGCATACCTTGTACAGGTTACTGTCCGCCTGCGTGGCCGAGTCGCCCGCGCTATTGGGTCTGGTCTGTTGGGCCGGGAAGGAACCAATGTCATTCTCATCCTTGTCCTCCATATCCAAGTCAAGAAGGTCAGAGTAAGCCTCACCATCTGCGTCCTCGTCGCACGGTTGTTCCTCCTCCTCCGCGAGGAGGTTATCAAACAGAGGTGGCATGACCGGCGATTCAGCCTCCATCAAGTCCGTCCAGCTCGTGGTAGCTTGCGGCTGATGTTCGACGGCCGTAGACTTTGCGGCAGCACCGGACAGACATGGGTCTTGTTGGTTAGCCACCGCCACTCTCAGCCAGCTCTCAAAAATTTTCACTGGCATTTGACGCGCAGTGAACACAAGCTTGTGGGTCTGCGGGCGACATTTGAACGTGCTTCAGGCCCACGCACGTGATGCACATCTGGTGAGGATGCAACCTCCCTGATCTTCGACTCATTCCTGTTGGCGGGGGGATGACCGTTGACATGGCTGAGTATAGAGAAAATCGAGACTCGTCACAACACTTTAGTCTATCGATATTTGCAGGGTAGTTAGCCCTTTATTACTCAGGTCGACCTGTCCGTCAAGCCAGACGTGGTGTCATAGGAGCTTCCGAAGTTGGTCACACCCAAAGTGATTCCCATAGTAAAAACAGCGAACGAAGTTAGAAAAAGAACGGAAGATCCAAAACCGAAACCAAAGGATCCGTGATGCCAAACGTGAGGAAAGTCTCAAAAAGAACAGGAAGCCAACAAGATGATCTAGCAGAGAACCGAGGAATCCGCATCTATTTATGCGACGGGAAGATGGCAGCCGGGACGGTTGCAAGTTTGCGCTACCCTGGAAACGGAAGTAGTAGAACCGGAAGTGCACGCAGCTGGTTGACACCAATGAGCTACCACTTTAACCAGTTTTGATTTTGAGCAAGGAGTTTGAGTATCTTACTTGGATTCTTCTATTGCTGTAATCTACATTATCCTTTCCCCCGAGCATTAAAATTTACGATTAATGAACAAAGGACAAATATTGGTGCTTACTTTTTAAATTTCTCATGTGCCACATTAATTTGCCAGTTAGAAATTAATTTTATAAATGACAGTGTGTCCTTTTAAACCATTTACAGTGTTCAACATTCCATTTCTCAAAGTTTAATAAGACATAGGAAGACTCCCGTTTATGTTTATTATTATGTTTAGGTTTCTGTAGAAATGAAAATGTATTTTGGCAAACTTATTAACAATGATTTAAATAATTTTTTTATTTAATCAATCACCTTTTGACCAATCAGATTAGAGAATTCAGCAGCGTTGTGCTGAAACACAGAATGCAGTCTCTAATGTTATTGATAATTATAATTTTTTTGTGGTGGACAGTAACCAAGTAATTGTAATTCGTTAGCATACTTGATTAGCTTTTTCGCGTATCTGTACTTTAATGAAGTATTTCCATTTGGGGAGACTTTAACTTTATTGCATTTCAAAGTCAAATATCTTACTTTTTACTCAACTGCGTTTTACAAAATTCCTATTTATTCATGAGTAGATAAAAACATAACTGGTCAAGCACTCAGCAAGCCACCAATCAATTTTATACAAGGAAATGCGGCAGCAGGTGAAGAGGGATGTGGCGAAAGCGATTAAGAGGATGAAGAGTGGAAAGTTGGTTGGACCAGATGACATACCGGTAGAAGCATAGAGATGTTTAGGAGAGATGGAAGTGGAGTTTTTAACTAGGTTGCCTGAAGAATGGAGAGGGAGTGTGCTGGTACCCATCTTTAAGAATAAGGGAGATGTGCAGACCTGCAGTAACTACAGGGGAATAAAGTTGATCGGTGACACCATGAAGTTATTGGAAAGAGAAAGGGAAGCCAGGCTAAGAGAAAAGGTGACCATCTGTGAGCAACAGTATGGTTTCATGCCGAGGAAGAGCACCACAGACACATTATTTACTTTGGGAATGTTGATGGAGAAGTATAGAGAAGGTCAGAAGGAGTTGCATTGTGAGTTTGTGGATTTAGAGAAAGCGTTCGACAGGGTGCCGAGAGAAGAGTTGTGGTATTGTATTAGAAAGTCAGGTGTGTCAGAGAAGTATTTGATGGTGGTGCAGGACATGTATAAGCACAGTGTGACAGCACTGGTTCAAGGTGGAGGTTAGACTGCATCAAGGATCGTCTCTGAGCCCTTTCCTGTTTGCATTGGTGATGGAAAGGTTGACTGACGAGGTCAGACAAAAGTCTCCCTGGACTATGATGTTTGCAGATGATATTGTTATTTGTGGTGAGAGTACTGAGCAGGTTGTAAATAGCCTGGAGAGGTGGAGGTACATGCTGGAGAGAAGGGGAATGAAAGTCAGTAGGAGTAAGACAGAGTACGTGTGTGTGAATGAGAGGGAGGGCAGTGGAGTGGTGCGGTTGCAGAGAAAAGAGGTGGAGAATGTGGAGGAGTTTAGGTACCTGGGGTCAACAGTGCAAAGTAATGGAGAGTGTGTTAAAGAAGTGAAAAGTGTGCAGGCAGGGTGGAGAAGAGTAGCAGGAGTAATTTGTGATTTGTGAACTTTGGTCACTTAAGTACATTCAAAGGCAAATACTTTTGTACTTTTACTCAAGTGAAGGTTTAAAGGAAGCACTTTAACTTTTACTGAAGTAATATTTTACCTAGTGTATCTCTACTCTAACTCACGGACATGGTTTGTGTACTTTGTCCACCACTGTAATTTTTTTATTTATTTTACTGCAGGACATCTGGACAGACCTCAGCCAACGCACACTCATCTCGCAGCCACGCCGTATTCCAGATCATTCTGCGAAGGAGAGGCAAAATGCATGGCAAATTTTCCCTCATAGACTTGGCAGGCAATGAACGAGGGGCGGACACATCCAGCGCCGACCGCCAGACTCGCCTCGAAGGGGCTGAGATCAATAAAAGTTTACTGGCTTTGAAGGTCGACCAACTCTTTCAAATAAACACTATCTTTTAGTTCAGAATTTTATTTGCATGTTCTAACAGAGTTGCTTTACTTTGCTCTTGGTAGGAATGCATCAGAGCCTTGGGCCGCAACAAGCCTCACACTCCGTTCCGAGCCAGTAAGCTCACACAGGTTCTGCGAGACTCTTTCATTGGTGAGAATTCGCGAACATGCATGGTGAGATATTGCCAATTCTCAATTGTCACTGTAGTTTAACCAGAGTATCTTTAACCACAGGTTTATGTCTCCTCTTGCCAAAATATTTGAATATGGAATATGCCAAAAAAGGTAGCCATTCTTTATAATAACGTGGTAGCTGAGTGGTAGCAATTCTTTACAAAAATGAGAATAGTTATGTTTTTGAAACTATCACAATTCCAGCCTGAAACGAAATCTCATATTAATACAAAACATGGCTCTTACACTTAAACACTGAGCTTAGTTATAGCACAAAGGCATCTGCAGGGGGGAAGATGAAATTCCCATATCAGTAGCTCCTATTCAGTTGGCTTCTCAATCTACAGGAATATAGTGTGCAGCATTGTTGCAAATCACTTACCAAAAAGAAAGTGCTGGTGTAGGTTGAGTGCAATGAATGATTAAGGAACTGTTAGATAGTGATGATAATATAAATGTATTCTGTCTGCAGATTGCCACCATCTCTCCAGGCATGGCATCTTGTGAAAACACCTTGAATACACTGAGATATGCCAACAGGTTTGTACCAGATGCTGTTTGTGTATAGACAACTGTCTTTACCACAATTATTGTAAAATTGACATGGGTTAGGTCAAGATTAGGTCTTTAGTCTAATTAGAGTCCTCCCATCTTGAATTTTTTTTTAATCTTCATATAAATAAAGTAATTCCAAAAGAATTTGTGGTGTCATTTAGACGTCACTATCCTTGGTGATTAAAAAAAAGTGAGGATGGGTGGACTCTGAAAATAATTAGACTAAAGACCTAACAAACTAGAGACCTACAAGAGTCACTCATTAGCTAGATAAATATAGTTTGGCAGGCTTCAGCTCCAAATCAAATAAAGGAAACATGAACAGGTCATGTTGTATAACCGGTTATCAGCACATGTCTGCAGCGTCATATCTCACTGTTTCATTTCTCTGTCTATCCTTCTGACAGAGTGAAGGAGTTTGGGATAAGCCCTTCAGACATCCCCTTCTCCCAGGGGGGAAGCGGCCGCTCTGAACTCTCCCCTACCTATGAGTACGATGACTTTGCTTCCTCATCCAACAGGTCTTCCTATTTTCTCCATGTCACACTTTTTTCAACATTCCTACATCAGCATGCTTTCTATTCTACATCAGTTATACTTAATCAGTTGCCTATATTTCAGTGTGGAGATGTTTTTTTTGTTTGTTTTTTTAATTATTAAACACATTGTTTCTGATCACTCAGTTTATTACATTTTTTATTATTTTTATTTTGCTATATGAGCATATGAGAGTCAAAGGTCATGATGGTCCTTTTGATATGGTTTGCTTCATTACGTTTGCCATGAATAATGTCATGAATAGCATTAATTAGTCTTTGTCTAAATAAATGTATGTCTGTAATTGTTTGTGTGTAGAGTAAAGGAGCTAACTATCAACCCGGGTGCAGTAGGCAGAACAGGTGGGGGCCATCAAGTAAGCCAGCTGGACGTGTTGGAGCCACAGTGGGGAGTGGGCAGCTCTCCTCAGAGAGACGATCTTAAACTGCTGTGTGAACAAAATGTAAGAAAAACACTGAGTAGCATTTATGACCACCTCTGTTTAAATGAACATATTCGGATGCCCTGTTGATAAATAAACAACATGTAGCAGTCTTTATCCCTGGTGTTCTCCATATACAATATGAGCCTGACCAGGATAAAGCACTTACACACACACACATAGTAGTGGTGGACCGATATATAAAATGCAGAGCATCATAATAAACAGGGAAATAAACGACTCATTTTTGGGAAATTATACAAATATTTCCTTCTGGTATATTACCATTGAAATTCTGGCTGAACTCTATTTAAGAAATACATTTCAAATGTTTCTTTCTAATTGTTTAGATCATGTTGAGAAAGTTAAACAGAAATGCTTTGAGCAGGTTGCTTGATAAATGTATTTTGCAAATGTAGTTTTGTTTTAATAGGGTTGAGGTCAGAGTCTATAGGAGGCCACTCAAAATCTTCCACTCTCTCCATGTAAACCATGTGCAAAGAGGCATTGACATCGTCACAGGTTTGGGTGAAGGGAAGATTCTGTCAGTACTGCATCCAGAAACATCCTATACAATTGTGTGGCACAAACTTTATGCTAACAGTTTAGGAAAGAACCAAATAAGCCTGGGAAAGTACTTTTGCCCATATCATATATTTAGCCTACTGGAGTTAAACAAAAACAATGCAGAAATGAATGCTTTTTTAAAGCATGTACATTTTAAAAGAAATTTCTTATTTGTTCTCCATCTTCACACAACTAATACAGGCATGTTGTACAGTAACAACACATACATACATTTATCAATAAACATTCAAAAATGAGTGTGCTGAGTGTATATGTATAGTGTGTATGAATAAAGTCTGTGTGTGTATGTGAATGTGTGTAGGAGGAGGAGGTCTCTCCACAGCTTTTCACCTTCCATGAGGCCGTGTCTCAGATGGTGGAGATGGAGGAGCAGGTTCTGGAGGACCACAAAGCTGTGTTTCAGGTACAGCATTGGTGTTCAGCATCCCCTTTTTTCTGCAAGGTTTTTTCAGCACAGAAATTGGATCAAATCAGTATCTAGAATTTTCATGCATATTTATAGTTTTAAAAACACAATTGAAATGTATATACTGTGTGATGTCGTTATAAATATATCTATTGCTTTGGCAGGAATCTATACACTGGCTAGAAGATGAGAAAGTTCTTATAGAAATGACTGAGGAAGTGGACTATGATGTGGACTCTTACGCAACACAGCTGGAGCAAATTTTGGATCAGAAGATTGAAATCTTAACAGAGCTCAGAGGTACATAAATGCTGGATAATCCATAATAATCTTTGTAACTAAGTCCTGAAGCTCTTTTTCAGCTTGTTTCTGTTTCAGTTAGAGTAGTATTGACAAAAAAACAGCTTGGAACAGCTAAACTGGGTAGATGAAGGAGAGCCCTGACTAATTCCTTTCGTTGTACTGAAAAGAGAAGTTTGGTAGTGGTACTCTTTAAACAAATATGAACATATAAACTTCTACAAATCTATAATGGGGACATGACAGTTAAACTCTGGAGAACAATGAAAACATCTGCACTAAATTTGGGAACATATGAGCAGTTTTGACCTGTATCTGAGGCAAATTCATATTTCAATAATTATTACTATTGCTCTATTCTGATTCAGGAAGAATCAGTATATGATTAAAACCTTTGTCATTTTTACTTAATGAGAGAAAAAGAGGCGGGTAACGGAATGATTATGTATATAGCAGCTTTGATGTGAGTGATAAAGTGAACTTACTTGTTTCACAGATGTTCCACAACATTAAAATGAACCATATTCTTTGATTTTAAAAAACTTCTTGATACATTTTTAAGCATTAAACATTAAACATTTGGGATGGAAACTACGTTCGGTCATATTGTGTTAAATCCTTAAAACTGTCCCCTCTCCCCTGAAACAGATAAAGTGAAGTCATTCAGGTCTGCACTTCAGGAGGAGGAACAAGCCAGTAAGCAGATCGACCCCAAACGGCTCTCTAACAACCCCAGAGCTCTCTAACACTGGGAGCTTGCTCAAAAGAGGATGAAAAAAGTGGCTAAAAGAGGACACTGCAGATCTCTGTGTTTTCAGCATTGCACCCTCATCTAACTGAAACTACGAGTGTCTTTTAAATTTTAAAGCATTTTTAGCCTAATTGTATAGTATTAAACAAATTCCAGTTCTAACTAAAAGTAAATTTTATAACACCATACAATTTAATAATGGCCACGATGCAATGTAAAAGAAAGACTGAACAATTGTGAAAAGAGAGTTTGAAAAAATTGCATGTGCACAGTGGCAACCATCATACACTCTCTTATACCTGCACTCACCTGTGTATAAAATATGTTTTTCACTGAATACGGCTGCTTTAAAAGGTGTACTGATGCTTCGATTTATGTAAAAGTGGCCTTCAATTTGGGTTGCAAAATTCTGGGAATTTTCAAGACTGGAAACTTTCCATTGGAATTAATGGGAACTATGAAAAAATGAATTTACAAAATTGCAGGTTCGCATATAACAGAGAACCTAAATGTAGTTGAAAGTAGCTAGCCAGCCAGTAAATCAGATATGCTAAATGTAAGCTATCAATTTTATTGACAATTTATGCGGCTAGCTAGCTCAAGCTGTGGTGCTCTTTCTTCTACCTACAGCTAGCTAGTTTTCTGTAATCATACATAAGTACAGTACTGGCCAATGTTTGTGCACATCACTATTTTTAATGTTTTTAAAAGAAGCCGTTTATGGATGTGGTGAGGGAAGACATGCAAGTAGTTGGATTGAAAGAGGCAGATGTAGAGGACAAGGGGGTATGGAGACAGATGATCCGCTGTGGCGTCCCCTAATGGGAGAAGCCGAAAGAAGAAGAAGAAAATAAGTCTCTTATACTCATCAAACCTGCATTTATTTGATCAAAAATACAGAACAAAACAGTAATATTGTGAAATACATATTAAGAAATCTCTATAATTGTTTTACTTACAATTCAGTCAAAAATTTATTTTTTAATCTGTATTAGTTTGCATGCATGCAAGCTTCTGACCAAACAAAATGTTTGTAAATGATTTAGTTTATCTACATTTCCCTAAATTTCTAATTCCATACAATTCTAGTAAGTTTCCAATGTGGAATATTTTGGAAATTCCCCAGATTACTTTTCCATGGAAATTTTCCAGAAAGTTTTCTGAAATTTACTGGATATTTTAAGCCCCTTTCCAACCCAACATGTACCTTTAATGTGAAGTCCTTTAAAGATATACAGAGAAAAAGAGGCCAAACTGCAGAATATTAAACATAATGTACTCTCCATATTGGCCACAGCACTGCACATGATGCAAATTGAAATCTCAGCCGTGTGCCAATATGCTGTAGAACTTGAGTAATGAACTTGAGACTGAGGAACAAGAGTTTTCACCAGGCTGCCAATTATACAGTTGTTGGTTTTTTTTTTTGTTTTTTTCCAGAGACATAGAGATAGAGTCCATATATAATCCTTTAATGAGTTTAACAGACACCACTTCCTGTTTGGGCCACACCCACTTAAGAAATACATCAGATTTCAAATTTAAAAAATTTTGTTTTAACAATATTTATATATATGCAGGTTCAATGTAACCAGCTGTACATTATATGATCTCTTTAGCAAGCACAATTCTTATCTCATTTTCAGCTCGTGTTCACACTGATTTTATTATAAGGCCTGTGTGACTGTGTGTTTTGGATACACAGTCTCTCTGCGTCTCATTTCTTTTAACCACACATTTCTTAGTCAAATAAGCTTTTTTATTTTTTTTATTTTATGTTTTAGAATTAAAAGACTATAGACAAGGCCCACTCATTGCTCTCATGTTCACCCTGCTCTAACACATCTGAGATTTAATACAGATTCATAAACTAAAATTAAAAACCATGACTGACATAACATTGTCACTTGGATATTAAAAAAAAGAGTAAAAGAAATAAGCATCATTATAATCAATCTGAGTAAATAGCGAGTATGAAGTGGGCATTCTGATTGCAGCTGTTACTGTTTTTACCAGTTTAATGTTTAATGTCTTTTTGTCTGTTTTTGTAGCTTCTAATTTTATATGAACAGATGTCTAATGTGTGTGCACTGCTGTCCTTTATGCTGTCAGTTATGTCCTGCTGACCTAAGCTTGTTTTACTCACACACATGCACACACTCCCCCTTCATGGTGTGATGTGGCCCTCAAGCAGCACTGCACCTAGAGAATAGTTAAGCACATAAGTGTGAAAACAATGAAACCATTCAGCAACCAGGGAGGGTATGGGTGCCCAGGGCCAGGAAGAGCATTCATACACTTAGACACTCGTTAAAAGTGTTTCGTGTGGGGCAAGAAATTATCCCATCCCTCCCACCCAGAAAGAACCCAGAGTCTAGAGAATTCTGCTCTCCTGGACTCTAGACTAATAACCATATACATACGCACTAATCCCTGAATTGCGCTATAAAAAAGTATTAATTTTTTACATTCAGTTAGCAGTCATTTAATGTAAAGTAAACGTAACATGTTCATTTACATGTCGCAATATTTGACTACCTATCCATTCAGGAACAGGGCATCTGCATGCGCAAACTGCACCACGTCATGCAGAGAGGTTGTTATTCTCTTCTGTTATCCACCTAAATATGTATTACATTTGAAAGCTGATTAAAAAATAAAAGAGAGAAACACTTGATCCAGAGTAGCTGGTGCAGCGCGAACATTGTGGCATTGAGTGTATGTTGTGAGAGAGCACGTATGTATGTGTATGAATGTGCACATCTGATGTTTTGCTGATGTAAAAAATAAAGAAATCCATAATGACTGGATCTGTTGCTGTAAAATTTCTTACACACCTTAGCAACATGTTGTTCTCATGCTAGACTTGCAGAAGAAGAAAGTGCATGAGTGTTTTTAGATTATATTTAACTTTGTCATTGTGCAGGGTAAATGTACAGAGTCAATAAAATGCAGTTTACATTACATGTACACAGAGCTAACAAAGTTTTTATAGGAACTCAGATTTTATAGGAAATAATAAATGACACCAGGGATGCATTGATACTAATATTCGGCAATGGGTCTGATACGGTGGGGGTGAAGGGAGTTTTTTTTCTTATTCAGCCACTAGGGTGTTAGTAAAGTCAACTACTAATGTAGGATGTGGAGGCCAGGTGCGCAGTCAATGTTCCAATTCACCCCAAAGGTGTTCATTAGGGTTGAGGTCAGAGCTCTAGAGCAGGCCACTCAAGATCTTACACTCTAACTCATGTAAACATTATTTTTATGGAGCTGGCTTTGTACACAGGCATTGTCATGCTGAAACAGGTTTGAGTCTTCTAGTTTAAGTGAAGCGACAATCGAATGCTACCACATCCAGATACATACAATTGTGTGCCTCCAACTTGGTACTAACAGTTTGGGAAGAACCCCATAAGACTGGAAAAGTCTAGCATGTTTTTACAATTCTTGTTTGGGATTCTCCAATTAGGGGTCGCCACAGCGGATCATCCCTTTCCATACCACCATGTCCTCTACATCTGCCTCTTTCAAACCAACTACCTGCATGTCACACCCCATCCATAAACCTCCTCCTTGACCTTTCCTTATTTCCTGTTTCCTGATGGGTCTATCCTCAGCATTCTCCTATAGATATACCCCATGTCCCGCTCAGTCCCTCTAATAAACTCGTTTCTAACCCAGTCCATCCTCGTCACTCCCAATGAAAAACCTCAACATCTTCAGCTCTGCTACTTCCAGCTCCGCCTCTGTCTTTTACTCAATGCCACTGTCTCTGAAACTATACAACATCGCAGGTCTTGGCTGCAGTGTGCCCTAAGGTTTCAATCTGGTGTAGTTACACAGGGGAATGACATTGGTTGAGGATCTAGTGTCCAGTTAAAATTAGATTTTTGGGTTGTTTTAGATCTATTTTAATGTTCAAGAAGGTTTGCTTTATGTTTGTCCTGTGTTGCTGAGTCAATAAACAGATCATCACATTGATTTGACAAAGGTCTGTCACTCCAGATGTGGGAAGATTTTTCATGCAATAAGACAAGAAAGTCAAGATCAAGTTGAGCCTTTCTTGTCTTATTGCATGAACAATTTTCTCACATCTGGAGTGACAGACTTTTGACAAATTATTTAGCTTCTTACATATTTTGCACTTTTTTTCTTATTCAGGACATTGCAATCGATCAACATGATGCTTGTTTCTACAGTAGCTGCATCCTTTGGGGGGGCACTGGAGTATCATTTCTCAGTTGCAAATTCACATCGTATTTCTTTGTGTATTTGGTGTTACGTTGCTTGAGACTGTATGCACCGCATGCTACGTGCAGTGCTTATTCCAATACTACCTCATGAATATAGTTGATGCAATACCAGCAGGTTTTGTGAGACCTTTGCAGGGCTTCAGTGAATCTAAACAATCCCTCTTTAAAAAAAAAAGAGATCTTAATAAACGGTATTGATATTACAGATAAAACATTTTATAATACATTTTTCAGATCTTTTATTCATTGTCCCGCAACATTTTGTTATAAGTATTTCTGGAAGAAATATTTTGAGAATATTAACTGAAAGTTGATTTGGACTTTGAACAAATATTGTGTTACTATTATTATTACTAAAATTATACATAGAATTTATCGAACAAACCAGATACAAAACTGATCTCCCTGAATTTTGCTTGTTCTAAAATTGAGATAAGGAAATTTAAATATTTTTTATTTAGATTAAAAAAAAATACAAATAAGAGTCAAATTTTTATGCTAAATTTGTTAATATTATTAGGTAAGTACTACAGGGAGTGCAGAATTATTAGGCAAGTTGTATTTTTGAGGATTAATTTTATTTGAGGATTTAATTTGAACAACAACCATGTTCTCAATGAACACAAAAAACTCATTAATATCAAAGCTGAATATTTTTGGAAGTAGTTTTTAGTTTTAGCTATTTTAGGGGGATATCTGTGTGTGCAGGTGACTATTACTGTGCATAATTATTAGGCAACTTAACAAAAAACAAATTTATACCCATTTCAATTATTTATTTTTACCAGTGAAACCAATATAACATCTCAACATTCACAAATATACATTTCTGACATTCAAAACCAAACAAAACAAATCAGTGACCAATATAGCCACCTTTCTTTGCAAGGACACTCAAAAGCCTGCCATCCATGGATTCTGTCAGTGTTTTGATCTGTTCACCATCAACATTGCGTGCAGCAGCAACCACAGCCTCCCAGACACTGTTCAGAGAGGTGTACTGTTTTCCTCCTTGTAAATCGCACATTTGATGATGGACCACAGGTTCTCAATGGGGTTCAGATCAGGTGAACAAGGAGGCCATATCATTAGATTTTCTTCTTTATACCCTTTCTTGCCAGCCACGCTGTGGAGTACTTGGACGTGTGTGATGGAGCATTGTCCTGCATGAAAATCATGTTTTTCTTGAAGGATGCAGACTTCTTCCTGTACCACTGCTTGAAGAAGGTGTCTTCCAGAAACTGGCAGTAGGACTGGGAGTTCAGCTTGACTCCATCCTCAACCCGAAAAGGCCCCACAAGCTCATCTTTGATGATACCAGCCCAAACCAGTACTCCACCTCCACCTTGCTGGCGCCTGAGTCGGACTGGAGCTCTCTGCCCTTTACCAATCCAGCCACGGGCCCATCCATCTGGCCCATCAAGACTCACTCATTTCATCAGTCCATAAAACCTTAGAAAAATCAGTCTTGAGATATTTCTTGGCCCAGCCTTGACGTTTCAGCTTGTGTGTCTTGTTCAGTGGTGGTCGACTTTCTGCCTTTCTTACCTTGGCCATGTCTCTGAGTATTGCACACCTTGTGCTTTTGGGCACCCAGTGATGTTGCAGCTCTGAAATATGGCCAAACTGGTGGCAAGTGGCATCTTGGCAGCTGCACGCTTGACTTTTCTCAGTTCACGGGCAGTTATTTTGCGCCTTGGTTTTTCCACACGCTTCTTGCGACCCTGTTGACTATTTTGAATGAAACGCTTGATTGTTCGATGATCACGCTTCAGAAGCTTGGCTATTTTAAGACTGCTGCATCCCTCTGCAATATATCTCACTATTTTTGACTTTTCCGAGCCTGTCAAGTCCTTCTTTTGACCCATTTTGCCAAAGGAAAGGAAGTTGCCTAATAATTATGCACACCTGATATAGGGTGTTGATGTCATTAGACCACACCCCTTCTCATTACAGAGATGCACATCACCTAATATGCTTAATTGGTAGTAGGCTTTCCAGCCTATACAGCTTGGAGTAAGACAACATGCATAACGAGGATGATGTGGTCAAAATACTCATTTGCCTAATAATTCTGCACTCCCTGTATATACACAGATGTAAATGGTCAGAAAGATGCCCAATATCTCTTAATTCAAGGCTGAATTACCAATTTATTTTTTAATCTTATAAACAAGAACTTTCAAGCCAGAAAGCAATCACAACTTTGAATATACTCAAAGATTTAATCTCCTCTTTTTTTTGTAACCATGTATGTATACCTGCCTTTTTTATTATTATTATTATTATTATTATTATTATTATTATTATTTATTTTATTAGATTTACGATATTTTATTGAATGTAAACTTTTTTTTGTTTTTCAATAAAAGACAAAAAGAAAAAACAATTCAAGTGCAGTGCTCATGCTGCTATAAGTGTTCCATGCACATGCTTGGTCCTGCAATATGTGTTATACGGGGCTTTTTATTGAAATTACATTAGTTTAGTTCAGCTGGACATGGGACGCCCTCATCCTTTTCCTTCAGAGGTCTGCTAAACATCAGCTCTTCTTACTGATGCCTAAACTTTGGCCATGCGTCTGGTAGGTTTCCCACTTCATCGTGAGTTTCATCATTCTTTTTTTTTCAATCCCCTCAATCTGACACCATGTTATGTCTCGTTAAGGTGGCGAGATAAATAAAGAGATTTCAGATGCACGCGGAATTGATTAAAACTTTTTTAACAAGTCGCACGCACTCACTAACGACAGCTCAATCAAACGTGTTTTGTGCTAAAATGCCTAACCTGTATTGACAAGCGATATAGCCAATAAAAACAAAACATAGGTTGTTTTTGACCTGTGATTGGTTCATATCCAGACATAAGTGTACTATAATACCCATAATAATTTTCCCAGCAACGCTCCCACGAAACAGGTGGTAACGTCACAGATGTGGGCGGAGCTTATACAGTCTATATAGGGGCTTGCGCTACCTAATCCGCGTAGGTTTCTTTTAGTAGGTCAAGGCGAGAAGTAGCATGAAATGTCATCCCAAGCAGATACAGTGGCGTACACTGCAAAACGAAACAGTGTTTCCGCAGCACCAAGGTTCAACATCAGATACAAAAACCAAGGTATAAGCTATTTTACATAAAAAAAAATTTTGGTATCAATGTCAACGAAATCGTTTTAAATAAACTCACTTTTCAATTCGTACATGCAAAAGATGCATGATAGGCAATATTTAAAAACATAAGCCATGTTAATGGATAACATTAGTTCATTGTTAGTTAATACTGCATAAAAAAGGAGATACATTAATGGCTTTATATATATATATATATATATATATATATATATATATATATATATATATATATATATATATATATGTGTGTGTGTGTGTGTGTGTGTGTGTGTGTGTGTGTGTGTGTATAACATGCCTGTCGTTTTATTATTGTGGTATTCCATTTCAGGTCTTTTAAAATGTCCTAGTTCTAAATGTATTTTCTTAATATTTGTTTTCTATGGGAGGAGAACAGTTATGATGCAATTTAAAATGCGAATTGAGTGTAAATAACCTTTATGTCATAGGGTGGATTCCTTTTTCAACCCCAAGTTCCAAATGTGAGTTGGTTTTCTTGCTTAAAACCCCACTGTTTCTCCATATTCACACTCCAATTGCTCTGATATTGAGGAAGACGGCATTCAATTTTTTGCCATTTCTAAAATCATGGTTCATAAGGTTCTAAGGCCATTCTGACTAACCTGTTTGATCTTCCAGTTATCTGGCTCCTCATTTTGGTGCTTTCCCCTGGTTGCATAAAAAGTCAACGTCATGTGTCATACATTTAAATAGTTGTTTTTCTGTTTTAGTTTTCCTTTATGGGGTTAGGGTTAGCAGTGTAAATTTAGATGTAATTAATGGAAATGCAGATCCTTTTGTGTTTTGGTTAAATCTTTTTTTTTTGCTAAGATTTGCATATAGTGGTGTGTTCTTAATGACAGCTTTTCTAAAATTATATCCTGTTCCTAAAACAAGAAATATCCCAATATATTGCCTTGCCTACAGTATTGCCACATATTGTATCACAACCCCTATATTGTGATACATATAGCATTGTCAGGTTTTCTTGCTGATAAACAGCCCTAAAAAAAAGGAACAGCCTGTGGAAGGTTTTATTACGCTTTATTATTAATTATTACGCTGACAGTTCAACCATACCTTGACTATAAAGTG
This sequence comes from Silurus meridionalis, assembly GCF_014805685.1. Taxonomy (NCBI): domain Eukaryota; kingdom Metazoa; phylum Chordata; class Actinopteri; order Siluriformes; family Siluridae; genus Silurus; species Silurus meridionalis. The sequence continues at coordinate 10,464,495 of NC_060894.1, read as the reverse complement.
TGAACATATTGCTTGGCTGGGCATTATCTTATATGAACGAATAATGTGCTGCAATGGTTTTGCAATATTATCTCTGAAAGCCAGCAAATGGTGTTTCATAAACAGTAGTGATCATTAGTTTAAACAGCCCTTCATTATCATTGAACATAGCCCCCCAAAAATGTGTTTAATTGATCAATTACTCCATATAAGCTAAAAGAGGATCCAATAAATTTTTTGTAGCCAAAAAATTATATTTTTTACAAATACACAGTCTGTTAAAGAATGATGCAAATGAAGAAGAAGATACATTTCAGAATTAAAAGGTAAACAGATCACACACACATATATATATATATATATATATATATATATATATATATATATATATATATATATATATATATATATACCCTGCTATTTTGCAAGTTCTCCCACTTAGAGATCATGGAGGGGTCTAACATTGTCATCATAGGTGCATGTCCACTGTGAGAGACAAAAAAAAAGTATTTTTTTTTTTTGGGGGTGTTTTTTGGGGAACAAAGGAGGTTGTTCCCCAAAGGAGGTTGTTCCCCTAAATCTCGCAATACATGGCCCCGGTCATCCTCTCCTTAATACAGTGCAGTCGCCCTGTCCCATGTGCAGAAAAACACCCTCAAAGCATGATGCTACCACCCTCATGCTTCACAGTAGGGATGGTGTTCTTGGGATGGTACTCATCATTCTTCTTCCTCCAAACACGTCTAGTGGAACTATGACCCAAAAGTTCTATTTTGGTCTCATCTGACCACATGACTTTCTCCCATGACTCCTCTGGATCATCCAAATGGTCATTGGCAAACTTAAGACGTGCCTGGACATATGCTGGTTTAAGCAGGGGAACCTTCCGTGCCATGCATGATTTCAAACCATGACGTCTTAGTGTATTACCAACAGTAACCTTGGAAACGTTGGTCCCAGCTCTTTTCAGGTCATTGACCAGCTCCTCCCGTGTAGTTCTGGGCTGATTTCTCACCTTCCTTAGGATCATTAAGACCACACGAGGTGAGATCTTGCATGGAGCCCCAGTCCGAGGGAGACTGACAGTCATGTTTAGCTTCTTCCATTTTCTAATGATTGCTCCAACAGTGGACCTTTTTTCACCAAGCTGCTTGGCAATTTCCCTGTTGCCCTTTCCAGCCTTGTGGAGGTGTACAATTTTGTCTCTAGTGTCTTTGGACAGCTCTTTGGTCTTGGCCATGTTAGTAGTTGGATTCTTACTGATTGTATGGGGTGGACAGGTGTCTTTATGCAGCTAACGACCTCAAACAGGTGCATCTAATTTAGGATAATAAATGTAGTGGAGGTGGACATTTTAAAGGCAGACTAACAGGTCTTTAAAGGTCAGAATTCTAGCTGATGGACAGGTGTTCAAATACTTATTTGCAGCTGTATCATACAAATAAATAGTTTAAAAATCATATATTGTGATTTCTGGATTTTTTTATTTTTATTTTGATTTTGTCTCTCACAGTGGACATGCACCTACGATTACAATTTCAGACCCCTCCATGATTTCTAAGTGGGAGAACTTGCAATAGCAGGGTGTTCAAATACTTATTTTCCTCACTGTGTGTGTGTGTGTGTATATATATATATATATATATATATATATATATATATATATATATATATATATATATATATATATATATATATACTTTCCTCTAGCAATCAGGAATTAATGAATTGTAATATATTTATAAGAAATTAATATTAATTATAATAATAATAATATTAGGTATAAATGGGTACTGGGTCTCCCTGTGCTGAAGTCTCTCCCACTCACTTGTGTTTGTTTGTCATGCTAGACATAGGTACAACGAGAATGCGGCCAAGCCAGCAGATGGAACATGCACCGAGTGCTCCAGCTCCTCCTCCTATCCAGCACCAGACACTGCAGCAGAACGGTACAGAAACCTAGAACAGCAAAAGGAAGGGCTAAGGCAATTCTGAAATAGGATACCAAATTACTTTAGTACAACCCTTGATGGGATAATCTGCCATATTTGCATCTTTCCTTTCCCCCCACTAATGCATACATTATTAGCCTGTGAAAACATCTAGGTTGATATTTAGTAATAATAATCGTGTACTGAGTTGTGGATACACATCACATCAGTCCTTGTTTCTGAAGTTGAAGCATATTGCACCTATCATATTTAATTACATTCCTTATTGAATGTGCCGTGCGATTATGTTTTTATGTGATTGTGTTCCTGATTTTTTAATAAAAAAAACCCACAATGCAATAAAATTTAATTTAATACATCTACCCGTAATATGACTATAAATTAATATCTGAAAACCATATTAGATTATCAACTGTAAAAAAAAAAATGATTAATGTTGCATGTATATTTAAAGACTGTTTAATTATCATTTATAAATGCCCATATTACTGAGTATATCACAACTGATTATTAAAACACAGGGTATACATCAAAGCTTAATGTCAAATGTGCACACACAGTTCAAAGTGCACATTGTTTAACAATATAATGAAGAAAAAAAAAAGCATGGAACATTATTGCAACTATTTTGTGTTTATGTGCTCCATTTTTTCTTTTCCTTTAAACCCTGCTTGGTTTTCTAATATGTATGTGTTTAAAAAAGCAAAATACACAGTACAGGTGTAGAAGCTCTCGATCATCATCTATCATTCCCACAAAAGACCTTATTCAATGGAATAAAGAGCTTTCCAAAGCTCTATTAAATGTTAAACAAACACAGGATTGTTTGGCTGTTTAGATGTTACGTCTTGCTATCATTGTTTTCAGCTCAGATTAACATACAATAATTATTACTATTTATTGTTATTTTTTTTTAAAGAAGTAAGGACGATAACGTAACAGTATTAAATGTATGCATTTTGTTTCCTAATTGAAATGACATTTCAATTTGTGTGTGCAGCTCGCAAGAAGTCAAACTGTGTAAAGGAGGTGGAGAAACTGCAGGAGAAGAGGGAGAGGAGGCGCATGCAGCAGCAGGAGCTCAAAGAGAAGAGAGCACAGGTACAGGGTTACAGCTCACCACACATGAGTTTGATAATCCTGAACATTGTTTCTAAATAAAGAAACACCTGAAAGAGCAATGAAATATCTTTAACATCCACCACTGTAGACTGACCACTAAGTCATCAGAAGTTCACAACCATTGTGTGGTAGACAATTGATGCATTTAATAATTGATTTATTGCCAAGCCCACTTTGCCCAGATTGAATAGACCAATGTTGAGTAATAATGTGTAGTGAGTATTTAAGCATTTAAATGAATTCACTGTGCTGAATTTTTATAAGTTTCATACTGAAATGTGGTACAGTGTCATTTAATTTCCTTTAAAACAGGATTGGTAATTGTTGTTATTTTGAACACAGGATGTAGATGCATCAAATCCTAATTATGAAATTATGTGCATGATCCGAGACTTCAGAGCCAGTCTGGACTACAGGCCATTGACTAATGCTCATATGGTAATGTCAGGCTTTCACTATTCTGAACAGCATTTATTTTTGTAACGATGCAATTGTGTACTGTTTGATTTAAATGATTTCTTCTTCAGATTGAAGAGCACAGTATATGTGTGTGTGTCCGTGCGCGGCCGCTTAATAGAAAAGGTACAAATTTGAACTATTGTATATTTATTAATTAATACAGACTTTACTGATAAATTATTTACTGTTTCTATTTTTAATGGGACATCAAATTATATTCACTACACCATTGTATATCTGTCACAGAGATGAGCTTAAAGGATTTAAATGTCATCACAATTCCCAGTAAAGACGTTGTCATGGTACACGAACCAAAACAAAAAGTGGACTTAACGAGATACCTCGAGAACCAGACCTTCCGCTTTGATTATGCATTCAATGATACCACCACAAATGAAATGGTTTACAGGTCAGTCCCTGAAAATGCTGTTTCAAGGAAATAGATAAAACATTTTTGAAATGTCTAATTTATTGCAAGAACTATTTGGGTTTTTTTTTTCCAGTTTTACTGCCCGGCCGCTTGTAGAGACCATATTCGAGAGGGGAATGGCGACGTGCTTTGCCTACGGACAAACAGGAAGTGGTAAAACTCATGTAGGTGTTCCTATAAATTATATTCTATCAGAAGTGCTTGTCTTATTGGAACAGATTTTCTCCAATGCCCATTAAAATTGTTTTAACATACTAATTCAATTTTCTGTGTTCCAGACGATGGGTGGAGATTTTTCTGGGAAAAATCAGGATTGCTCTAAAGGGATCTACGCACTGGCAGGTATATATCAGAACTCTGGTTTAGAGTAGAAAATAAATAAATAAATAAATAAATAAATAAATAAATAAATAAAAATACAAAATTTACTCCATTTATTTGCAGCACGAGATGTTTTTCTAATGCTTAAGAAGCCAAACTACATAAAATTAGACCTTCAAATTTACGCCACCTTCTTTGAAATTTACAGTGGAAAGGCAAGTAGTATCTAACCTCTTCATATAAAGTATTGATCTGACCTTGGAGGAGTTTTTGAAACATGATTGTGTATCTGTGTGCACGCAGGTGTTTGACCTGCTGAACAGGAAGGCGAAGCTGCGAGTTTTAGAGGATGGCAAGCAGCAGGTGCAGGTTGTAGGACTGCAGGAACGAGAGGTTCATTGTACAGAGGACGTCCTCAAGCTCATAGAAATGGGCAACAGTTGCAGGTAAACTCCACCTTCCAAACTCCAAATGGATCACCAATCGATAGATAACAGTAAAGATTCTAGATAGATAACTGTGGAGATGATTTAATTCAGTTTTTACATTTGCATTCAAAAAGAATTTCACAGATGCCTTTATCCATGGACAACTTACAACTGAGCAATTAAGGTTAAAAGGTTTTGTTCAAGGGCCCAACAGGACAGCTTAGTGGTTTTGACACAGGGGATTTGAACTCACAACCTTCCAATCAGAAGCACATCTTCATCAATGAGCTACCACTTTAACCAGTTTTGATTTTGAGCAAGGAGTTTGAGTATTTTACTTAAATTATTTTATTGCTGTAATCTACATTATTGGTGCTTACAGTTTAAACAAAAATGTTTTGTGTGTACATTTATTTTCTCATGTGCCACATTAATTTGCCATTTAGAAATTAATTTCATGAATGACTATGTGTCCTTTTAAACCATTTGCAGTTACATATAATGTTGTTAAACAGTCCCTTTCTTAAAGTTTAATAAGACATAGGAAGACTCCTGTTTATGTTTATTATGTTAAGGTTACTGTAGAAATGATAATGTATCTGTATTTAATAAAGTGTTTCCATTTGGGGAGACTTTAACTTCATTACATTTCAAGGCAAGTACTTTTACTTTTTAAGTGAAAGTTTAAAGGGAGCACTTTTACTGGAGTAATATTTTACCTAGTGTATCTCTACTTTAACTCAAGGACGTCATTTTTTAAATTTATTTTACTGCAGGACATCTGGGCAGACCTCAGTCAACGCACACTCATCTCGCAGCCACGCTGTATTCCAGATCATTCTGCGAAGGGGAGGCAAAATGCATGGCAAATTTTCCCTCATAGACTTGGCAGGCAATGAACGAGGGGCGGACACATCCAGCGCCGACCGCCAGACTCGCCTCGAAGGGGCTGAGATCAATAAAAGTTTACTGGCTCTGAAGGTCCACCGATTCTCTCAAATGCACACTTTTATATTTTAGTTCAGAATTTTATTTGCATGTTCTAACAGAGTTGCTTTACTTTGCTCTTGGTAGGAATGCATCAGAACCTTGGGCCGCAACAAGCCTCACACTCCGTTCCGAGCCAGTAAGCTCACGCAGGTTCTGCGAGACTCTTTCATTGGTGAGAATTCGCGAACATGCATGGTAAGATATTGCCAATTCTCAATTGTCACTGTAGTTTAACCAGAGTATCTTTAACCACAAGTTTATTTCTTAAACAAAATATTTAAACATGATCAGTATGTGGATAAATATTATATTAATACAAAATATTGCTCTTATACTTGACACTGAGCCTAGTTATAGCACAAAGGCATCTGCAGGGGGGAAGATGGAATTCCCATATCAGTAGCTACTATTCAATTGGCTTCTCAATCTACAGGAATATAGTGTGCAGCATTGTCGTAAAAACACTTACCAACAAGAAAGTGCTGGTGTAGGTTGAGTGCAATGAATGATTAAGGAACTGTTAGATAGTGATGATAATATAAATGTATACTGTCTGCAGATTGCCACCATCTCTCCAGGCATGGCATCATGTGAAAACACCTTGAATACACTGAGATATGCCAACAGGTTTGTACCAGATACTGTTTGTAAGACAACTGTCTTTACCACAATTATTATAAAATTGACATGGGTTAGGTCAAGATTAGGTCTCTAGTCCACCAATACTCACTTTTTTTCATATCTTTATTTAAATAAAGCAGCATCAAAAGAATTTGTGGTGGCATTTAGACTTTGCAAAGAATAGTCATATCACATGAAAATAAATTATTAGGTACATTCATTTTAATTTAATTCAATTTTTATTTGTATAGCGCTTTTAACAATGAACATTGTCTCAAAGCAGCTTTACAAAGATGATGTGGTGAATATGTTCTTTATAAGTAAGTTTGTCCCTGATGAGCGAGCCGGTGGCGACTGTGGCATAGAAAAACTCCCCGAGATGGCATAAGGAAGAAACATTGAGAGGAACCAGACAACTTTTATAAAAAAAAAAAAAAAAAAAAAAAAAAAGTATAGCCATCCATTTATTAGTTAAACGCACCAAATGTATTTCCTCAGCCACATAATGGACAATGTGCTGATGCTATTATTTTATTATTCTTATTATTTTATGCTAAATCTATTATTTTCAAAGTATTTTTATCGTTATACATTTAAGGTTTTTTTGTACTAGTATTATTAGGAAATGTACAAATTCCCTCACTGAATGTTTTTATTTGTTGACACGAGTATGTTTGTGCACTTAATTGGATGGTTAGTTGATTGATACACAAAGTACACAAGTGAGTGTTACAACCTGACTGAGACTTTTAATGCTGGATTATTCTATAATACTATTTATTTTTTACACTTTTGACTTTATTCTCACTGTTATCATGGAGAAGAAGATCTCTAGACACGGCATCTGCCAAATCAAATTGAAATTTAAGTCATTATTATTTGTTATGTGGACTTAACAACAATGATCATACACTGCCATTCAAAAAATATTGAATATGTAAAGATTTGCCATTTGACAATGTACACATTGGAAATTGAATAATGAAAACAAGTATGTCATTAAAATTTGTAAATATTTATATTTAAAGACTTAATTGTCTTGGTAGTCCATGAAGATAGATTAGTAATAGCATCACATGGAACAAATATGATCTCGAATGTGATCTCGATTTGTTCTCCAAAAAATTTCTCACTTCTCTTAGGCTTTTTGTTTCATTTGTGCTTTAACACTGAGTATTCTGTTTTTGGCATTGTATGTCATCACTTTTAGCATAATGTTCATCTGACTCATTAGCTAGCTAAACACAGTTTGGCAGGCTTCAGCTCCAAATCAAATAAAGGAAACATGAACAGGTCATGTTGTATAACTGGTTATCAGCACATGTCTGCATTGTCATGTCTCACTGTTTCGTCTCTGTCTATCCCAATGAAAGAGTGAAGGAGTTTGCTATAAGCCTATCAGACATCCCCTTCTCCCCCTTTCTCTCCTACCTACGAGTACGATGACTTTGCTTCCTCATCCAACAGGTCTTCTTTTCCCAGCGTCACGCTTTTTTGAACGTTCTCACGTCAGCTCGCTTACTGTTAAACATTAGTTATACTTAATCAGTTGCTTTAATTTCAGTGTGGAGATGGTTTTTTTTTTTTTTACCACATTCTTTCTCATCAGTCAGTTTATTTTATTTTTTATTTTATATTTTGCTGTATGAGCGTCAGAGTCAGAGGTCATGATGGTCCTTTTGATATGGTTTGCTTCATTACCTTTGCCATGAATAATGTCATGAATAGCATTAATTAGTGTTTGTCTAAATAAATGTATGTCTGTAATTGTTTGTGTGTAGAGTAAAGGAGCTTACTATCAACCCGGGTGCAGTAGGAAGAACAAGTGGAGGCCTTCAAGTGAACCAGCTGGACGTGTTGGAGCCACAGTGGGGAGTGGGCAACTCTCCTCAGAGAGACGATCTTAAACTACTGTGTGAACAAAATGTAAGAAAAAACACTGGGTAGCAATTAAGACCACCTCTGTTTAAATGAACATATTTTCGGGTTGCCCTGTTGATAAATATACAACATGTAGCAGTCTTTATCCCTGGTGTTCTCCATATACAATATGAGCCTGACCAGGATAAAGTACTTACACACACTGTAGTGGTGGACCAATATATAAAATACAGAGCATCATAATAAGCAGGGAAATAAATTACTTATTTTTGAAAAAATTAAAATATTTCCTTCTGGGATACACTCACCGGCCACTTTAATAGGTACACCTGTCCAACTGCACGTTAACACAAATTTCTAATCAGCCAATTACATGGCAGCAACTCAATGCATTTAGGCATGTAGACATGGTCAAGACGATCTGCTGCAGTTCAAACCGAGCGTCAGAATGGGGAAGAAAGGTGATTTAAGTGGCTTTGAACGTGGCATGGTTGTTGGTGCCAGACGGGCTGGTCTGAGTATTTCAGAAACTACTGATCATCCGGGATTTTCACGCACAACCATCTCTAGGGTTTACAGAGAATGGTCCGAAAAAGAGAAAATATCTGGTGAGCGGCAGTTCTGTGGGCGCAAATGCCTTGTTGGTTCCAGAGGTCATAGGAGAATGGCCAGACTGGTTCGAGCTGATAGAAAGGCAACAGTAACTCAAATAACCACTCGTTACAACCGAGGTATGCAGATGAGCATCTCTGAATGCACAACACGTCGAACCTTGAGGCGGATAGGCTACAGCAGCAGAAGACCACACCGGGTGCCACTCCTGACAGCTAAGAACAGGAAACTGAGGCTACAATTCGCACAGGCTTACCAAAATTGGACAATAGAAGATTGGAAAAACGTTGCCTGGTCTGATGAGTCTCGAGTTCTGCTGCGACATTTGGATGGTAGGGTCAGAATTTGGTGTCAACAACATGAAAGCATGGATCCATCCTGCCTTGTATCAACGGTTCAGGCTGGTGGTGGTGGTGTAATGGTGTGGGGGATATTTTCTTGGCACACTCTGGGACCATTAGTACCAATTGAGCACCGTGTTAATGCCACAGCCTACCTGAGTATTGTTGCTGACCATGTCCATCCCTTTATGACCACAGTGTACCCATCTTCTGATGGCTACTTCCAGCAGGATAACGTGCCATGTCATAAAGCGCGAATCATCTCAGACTGGTTTCTTGAACATGACAATGCACTGTACCAAAATGGCCTCCACAGTCACCAGATATCAATCCAATAGAGCACCTTTGGGATGTGGTGGAACAGGAGATTCGCATCATGGATGTGCAGCCGACAAATTTGCAGCAACTGCGTGATGCTATCATGTCAATATGGACTGTTTCCAGGAATGTTCCAGGAATGTTTCCAGTACCTTGTTGAATTTATGCTACGAAGGATTAAGGCAGTTCTGAAGGCAAAAAGGGGGTCCAACCCGGTACTAGTAAGGTGTAAAGTGTAGTAATGTAATAAAGTGGCCGGTGAGTGTATACACCATGGGAATTCTGTCAAAATTTAGTTTTGCTGCCAAAACTTTCTACCTCTACTTTAAGAAATAGATTTGAAATGTTTCTAATTGTTTAGATCATGTTGAGAAAGTTTAAAAAGTAATGCTTTGAGCAGGTTGCTAAATGTATTTTGCAAATGTAGCTCTGTTCTAGAAACACTGTAGCCTAGAACTAGCCTTAGCACTATGCTTTACAATATAGGAAACATTTACCATGCATGAGTTTTCCAGGCCTTCTAGAAGAAAGATCTAGAATACAAACCACACCTTTAAAAGCAATGGACCACTGCAGTGGCACTTTTAATTCTTCTGAATATGTTTTTTTTTTTTTGCTTTCTTTTATGTTGTATAATAAAGGAAACTGCTAATTACTTTCCTAAAAAAACCTGATAGGAAGATATACATTATATAGACAAATATACATGGACACCTGTGCATCTGAGACTTTTGAACATCACGTTACACATTTATTCCACATTTGCTATTATAATAACCTTAACTGTTTTGGGAAGGTGTATATATATATTTATTTATATATTTTAGATTGTGCTTGTGGAGATTTGTGTTCATTCAGCTAAAAGGGTGTTAGTAAAGTCAGGTTCTGATGTAGGGTGAGGATGCCTGGGGTGCAGTTTCTGTTCCAGCTCATCCCACAGGTGTTTAATAGGGTTGAGGTCAGAGTCTATAGGAGGCCATTTAAAATCTTCCACTCTCTCCATGTAAACCATATCTTCATGGAGCTGGCTTTGTGCAAAGAGGCATTGTCAGAGGCTGTTGTTCACTAAATACACATACATACATTTATCAATAAACATTCACTAGAAATTATTGTGCTGAGTGTATATTTATAGTGAGTGTATATGAATAAAGTTTGTGTGTGTGTGTGTGTGTGTGTGTGTGTGTGTGTGTGTGTGTGTGTGTGTGTAGGAGGAGGAGGTCTCTCCACAGCTTTTAACCTTCCATGAGGCTGTGTCTCAGATGGTGGAGATGGAGGAGCAGGTTTTGGAGGACCACAAAGCTGTGTTTCAGGTACAGCATAGTTCATAGTTTTAAAAACACAATACAAATGTATATCCTGCATGATGTCATTATAAATATATCTATTGCTTTGGCAGGAATCAATACACTGGCTAGAAAATATGAAGATTCTAATAGAAATGACTGAGGAAGTGGACTATGATGTGGATTCTTATGCAATACATCTGGAGCAAAGTTTGGATCAGGAGATTGAAATCTTAACAGAGTTTAGAGGTAAATAAATGCCAGTTAATCCATTATAATATTTGTAACTACGTCCTGAACTCCAGCTCTTTTCAGCTTGTTTCTATTTCAGATAGATTTGTACTGACAAAAAAAAACAAACAGCTTAGAACAGCTAAACTGGGTAGATGAAGGAGAACATTGACTAATTCCTTTCGTTGTACTGACGAGAAGTTTAGTGTTACTCTTTAAACAAATATGAACATATAAACTTCTACAAATATATCTTGAATGGGAATATGTCCAATGGGAACATGACAGTCAAACTCTGAAGTACAATGAATAAATCTGCACTAAATTGTCATTTAGTATCTATTTTGATTCGGGAAAAATCAGTACACGCTAAAAACCTTTGTTATTTTTACTTCATGAGAGAAAAAGAGGCGGGTAACCGAATGATTATGTATATAGCAGCTTCGATGTAAGTGATAAAGTGAACTTACTTGTTTCACAGATGTTCCACAACATTAAAATAAACCATATTCTTTGGTTTAAAAAAACTTCTTGATAAATTTCTAAGACAAATCAAACATTTAGGATGGAAAATACGTTTGGTCATATTGTGTTTAAAACTTTAAAGCTGTAACTTCTCCTCTGAAACAGATAAAGCGAAGGCATTTAGGTCTGCACTTCAGGAGGAGGAACAAGCCAGTAAGCAGATCAACCCCAAACGGCTCTCTAACAACTCAAAAAAGGATGAAAAAAGTGGCTAAAAGAGGACACTGCAGATCTCTGGGTTTTCAGCATTGCAATCTCATCTAACTGAAACTGTTAGTGTCTTTAAAATTTTAAAGAGCTTTTGGCCTAATTGTATAGTATTAAAACAAATTCCAGTTCTAACTAAAAGTGAAATTTATAATACCATACAATTTAATAAAGGCCGCAATGCAATGTAAAAGACTGAACAATTGTGAAAAGAGAGTTTGAAAAAATTGCATGTGCACAGTCTTTGCATGTGCATCAGGGTCTCTGCATTTTCTGTTTTCTAAAAACATTAAAACATTCCCACATATTCTATAAAGTTGTTTTCCATCTCAACATAGCTAAAGCATAAGTAAATGAGAATGTTATAACTACGTACATTTTTAATAGGCAACCTATGCATGGTCATTTCTATTAAAATGTTCCTTCAAACATAAACTGTACAGGTGTTCCACATTTAATGCATGCTTTGATCCATTCAACCTATATTTTTAGTGTTTTTTTTTTTTTAAGTTTCAGAGAACTTATAACAGTAATGATTATAACAATAAACACTTTTCTATGCATTATTTATGCTCACATAATGTAAACACGACTTAAAAGTTTCAATCGATTTTATGTACACATACGAACTTCTTAGCTCTTTGGGATGCCATCTGCATTTTTTTATACTGGAATGTATATGAAACTTTTTTTTAACAACTTTAACTTTTAGAACACACATTTTTCACTATCAAATCATTTTCACATTCACTTTTATCACCCTTTAAAGAATATCATTTTCATCTCTCGTGACTAACACATTAAAAATGCCTCAACATGAATTTCATACCTGATGAGGAGAGATGTGAGAATGATTCATAAAACACCGGACACAGAGCTGCTACTTTATCGTTAGAGTCTCTGTATTTTCTTAGCAGCACGAACGCGTCCCCAAACAGGTGAACACTTCCCAAGGAAGAACATCTCTAGGTTATGTATGTAACCCTAGTTCCCTGAGGGAATGAGACTCTGCGTCGAAACGCTTTGCGTTTTCCACGCGCTGAACAATGTGTGCAATCAGTCAAAAATTGTACGCTGGCTGTCACCGGCGGGGTGACATCACGACCAGGAAGTATAAAATGCACATGAAGTGAAGCCGGCACCAGCTTCTGTAAAGAAGAAGGAAGCGCGATGCAGTGCCGCCAGCAGTGTGGTTTAGAGACATACGTAACATAGAGTTATATACATAACCTAGAGACGTTCCCTTTCAGAAACCTGAGCTGAGTAGAAACGCCTTGAGAACGAGTGTCCAATTATACCAGACTGACCAGTCCCTGAACTAGTGTGTATAAGCACAGCTAGGTTGAAAGGACAGAAGGGCCAGGAGTGGCACTGCGGTCCAGGTTATAGAACCAGACGAAGGTCAGTGGGGTGGACCAGCCTGCAGCGTTGCAAATGTCTTAGGGGGGTACTCCAGAGGACCAAGCCTTTGAGGCAGCCACACTCTGGGTGGATTGAGCTTTGACCTCGAGTGGGGAGGCCATAGGACTCATAAGATGATGCACTGGCATTAATGATCCATCTGCTAAGGGTCTGCGTATTAGCAGGGAGGCCTCTCCTCTGAGGGCCGTAGCGGACGAGCAGTTGATCAGACTTTCTGCAGGGATCTGTCCTGTGGACATAGGTGTCCAGTGCACGTACCGGACACAGCCGGTTCTCCTGGTCTGGTTCCTGAAACGGAGGAGGGTAAAATTATTGTAACCTTACAGGCCGTGGGACGACCGAGGGCACCTTGGGGATGTAACCTTAGGGTCTTAGGGTACAAAAAGGCTCTGGCCATACCTGGATTAACTCCAGGAAGGAGGGGTACACAGAAAGGGCCTGTAGGTCTCCTACTCTCTTGAGAGAGCGAATGGCCGGCAAGCACTCGGTCATGATAGAAGATGCCTCCAAAATGCCTTAGCCAGAGGCTCGAAGGGGGTCTCCGAGAGAGTATCAGCCGGATCCATCTTACTACCTTTCTCAAAGACAATCCTTCCAAAGTATCGCACTTCATGTTTAAGTGTTTCACATTTGCTGGGCTTAAGTTTTATTCCATGTTGCCTAAACCTTCGCATGACTTTCCATACATCATCCACGTGGTCTTTAAAGGTTTAACAAAAAAAAAAAACTAAAGTGTCATCTAGTTAAGGAACGCATATGGTATCTCTTAACTCACCAAGACATTCCTCCATGCAACGCTGGAGAGAGGAGTGTGAGTTCATCAGGCCAAAATGTACCCAAATCACTCATATACAGTGAGGAAAATAAGTATTTCAACACCCTGCTATTTTGCAAGTTCTCCCACTTAGAAATCATGGAGGGGTCTGAAACGGTCATCGTGGGTTCATGTCCACTGTGAGAGACATAATCTAAAAAAAAAATCCAGAAATCACAATGTATGATTTTTTAACTATTTATTTGTATGATACAGGTGCAAATAAGTATTTGAACACCTGAGAAAGTCAATAATAATATTTGGTACAGTAGCCTTTGTTTGCAATTACAGAGGTAAAACATTTCCTGTAGTTTTTCACCAGGTTTGCACACACTGCAGGAGGGATTTTGGCCCACTCCTCCACACAGATCTTCTCTAGATCAGTCAGGTTTCTGGCCTGTCGCTGAGAAGCACGGAGTTTGAGCTCCCTCCAAAGATTCTCTATTGGGTTTAGGTCTGGAGACTGGCTAGGCCACGCCAGAACCTTGATATGCTTCTTACAGAGCCACTCCTTTGTTATCCTGGCTGTGTGCTTCGGGTCATTGTCATGTTGGAAGACCCAGCCTCGACCGATCTTCAATGCTCTAACTGAGGGAAGGAGGTTGTTCCCCAAAATCTCACAATACATGGCCCCGGTCATCCTCTCCTTAATACAGTGCAGTCGCCCTGTCCCATGTGCAGAAAAACACCCCCAAAGCATGATGCTACCACCCCCATGTTTCAAAGTAGGGATGGTGTTCTTGGGATGGTACTCATCATTCTTCTTACTCCAAACACGTTTAGTGGAATTATGACCCAAAAGTTCTATTTTGGTCTCATCTGACCACATGACTTTCTCCCATGACTCCTCTGGATCATCCAAATGGTCATTGGCAAACTTAAGACGTGCCTGGACATGTGCTGGTTTAAGCAGGGGAACCTTTTGTGCCATGCATGATTTCAAACCATGACGTCTTAGTGTATTACCAACAGTAACCTTGGAAACGGTGGTCCCAGCTCTTTTCAGGTCATTGACCAGCTCCTCCCATGTAGTTCTTGGCTGATTTCTCACCTTTCTTAGGATCATTGAGACCCCATGAGGTGAGATCTTGCATGGAGCCCCAGTCCGAGGGAGATTGACAGTCATGTTTAGCTTCTTCCATTTTCTAATGATTGCTCCAACAGTGGACCTTTTTTCACCAAGCTGCTTGGCAATTTCCCTGTAGCCCTTTCCAGCCTTGTGGAGGTGTACAATTTTGTCTATAGTGTCTTTGGACAGCTCTTTGGTCTTGGCCATGTTAGTAGTTGGATTCTTACTGATTGTATGGGACAGGTGTCTTTATGCAGCTAACAACTTCAAACAGGTGCATCTAATTTAGGATAATAAATGTAGTGGCGGTCCCCTGGTGGTCTAGTGGTTAAGATGCAGCGCTCCCACCGCTGCGACCCGGGTTCGATTCCCGGTCAGGGAACCATCCCCAGCCACTCTCAGTGCCGGTCCCAAGCCCGGATAAATTGGGGAGGGTTGCGTTAGGAAGGGCATCCAGCGTAAAAATATGTGCCAAATCAAACGTGCGGAGGATCCGCTGTGGCGACCCCTAACGGGAGAAGCCAAAAGAAAGTTTTTTTTTAAATGTAGTGGAGGTGGATATTTTAAAGGCAGACTAACAGGTCTTTGAGGGTTAGAATTCTAGCTGATAGACAGGTGTTCAAATACTTATTTGCAGCTGTATCATACAAATAAATAGTTTAAAAATCATATATTGTGATTTCTGGATTTTTTTTTTTAGATTATGTCTCTCACAGTGGACATGCACCTACGATGACAATTTCAGACCCCTTCATGATTTCTAAGTGGGAGAACTTGCAAAATATTTTCCTATGCTGTGAATGTAAAGCATTAGTACCTGTAGTATTTGTTTGCTTCTTTGGGAGAGTTGAAAAAGTGACGATGGTCTCCAGAGGTGACCAGTAGGTGACCAGAAGTTTGGCAGGGAAAATCATCCCGTACTTAATCTTTCTCTCCGAAGATCTCGCTTTATGTCGTCAAATCGCCTTCGTTGTTTCATACACCTAGGGTGATAGATCGGGAAATAACATAATGCGGTGGTTCTGAAACATCACAGTATCCTTCTCCCGAGCTGCTCTCAATACTTTAGTACTTTAGTAGAAATCTACTAAAGTATTTAGTACTTTAGTAGAAATTTTAGTATCATTGTTTGTTGGTGTATTTCCAGTTTGATTACCACTGGGTAACCTGTGTGCCAATTCAATGATCACTGGCGCCGGAAAAGAGTCCGCACCCAGAACCTGAGTGAGACAGTTTTCCAAAAAAGGAGGTTTCCGTTTGGAAGTCCCAGAATACGAATATTAGAGCGTCGGCTTCTACATTCAGCCAAGTCAAGAGCAGAAGCAAGATCAGATACAGTTTTCTCGAGTTTGGAAACCTTGCCATGAAGATCGCCAGTGTCTTTCATGGCTGCCAGAACCTCCTTGTATTAGAATAAAAATTCACTTTTCAGACCGTTTATAGCCGAGAGAATTTCGCTGTTATCGGGTTGAATTTCAGCCTCGGAGTTAGCAATGGTGCCAGCTTGTATAGCATTTGATTCAAAAGTGGATCCTAGATCATCCACACCTGAATCCATGGTATTTTTTTTAATCTATTCTTCTCTGCGGTCGTGATGACATGCTTAATGTTTTGCAGATCACAAGTCAAAAAGTTAAACAAGTATTTTGGTTGTCAGGCTTGGTAATTATGGGAATCCACAGAGAGCATTGAAAAGCGTGACCGTTCAGCGACCCGACAAAACCGGAACTCAATAAACATACATTTGCATAAAGCATCAATAATTGTCCATGCCCATGTTGATTAGAGAATAAAGAAAATTGGAGAGTATTAATATAAGGTACATTTAGAGCAGATAAAAATGTGCGATTAAGTTGTAATGAATCGTGAGCTAACTAATGACAATCGTGTGATTTACTAATTCTAATATAATGGTCCAGTTACCAGCGTGACACTAAAACAGGTAGTAGTAATGGTTACTTTTTTACGCAAGTTCTGTACATACATTTATCAATAATCATTCACTAAAAATTAGTGTAAATGAATAAAGTCTTTGTGTGTGTAGGAGTGGGTCTCTCCAGCTTTTTACTTCCATGAGGCCATGTCTCAGATGGTGGAGATGGAGGAGCAGGTTCTGGAGGGCCACAAAGCTGTGTTTGAGGTACAGCATTGGTATTCAGCATTCCCCCTTCTTTTTCTGCAAGGTTTCTTCAGCTCCGAAATTGGATCAAATCAGTTTTTTGAGTTTTCACCTAAATTTACAGCGTGCATAGTCATAATTTTAAAAACACAATTTAAATGTATATACTGTGTGATGTCATTATAAATTGTCAGGAATTTTCCCCTTGTCTGCTAGATGTCAGCAAGTGCTTCCTTTTGTTTCCCACTTCACAGACTATTTATTTATAGTTTTCCTCTTCCCTTTTTTTTTTTTTACCCCCTGCTGCTGTTTTGCTTTGTGTTTTTTGTATGTTTTTACTTTGCATGAGGGTTTTTTTGTTTCTTTTTTTTTCTCTTCTTCTTCAGGTCCACTTCCTGGATAAATATTCCATTTGAACTTTCGTGCTTGTTGGAACAGAACAGTTCAGAACAGCTAAACTGGGTAGATGAAGGAAAGAATCCTGACTAATTCCTTTCGTTGTACTAGCAGGAAAAGTTTGGTAGTGGTACACTTTAAACAAATATGAACATATAAACTTTTACAAATCTCAAATGGGGACATTACAGTCAAACTCTGGAGAAGATTGAAAAAAGAGCGGTTTTGACTTGTATTTGAGGCAAACTCATATTTCAATAATTGTTACTATTGCTCTATTCTGATTTAGGATACCATGCTAAAAACCTTTGTCTTTTTTACTTAATAAAAGAAAAAAGAGGCAGGTAATGGAATGAATATGTATATAGCAGCTTCGATGTGAGTGATAAAGCAAACTTACTTGGTAAACATTAAAATGTACCATATTCTTTGGTTTTAAATTCTTCTTGATACATTTCTTAGAAGAATAAAACATTTAGGATGGAAAATACATTGTCATCTTCTTCTTTCGGCTTCTCCAGGCTCTTCCTAACCTGCTGCCTACTCACCACAAATCACAATATCATCTGCAAACATCATAGTCCACGGGGACTCCTGTCTGACCTCGTCTGTCAACCTGTCCATCACCACTGCAAACAGGAAAGGGCTTAAAATCGATCCTTGATGCAGTCCAACTTCCTCCTTGAACCAGCCTGTCGTTCCTACTGCACACTTTACTGCTGTTTTACTGTCCTCATACATGTCCTGCACCACCCTCACATACTTCTATGACACACATCTCCTCATACAATACCACAGCTACTCTCTCAGCACCCTGTCATACACTTTCTCTAAATCCACAAACACAATGCAACTCCTTCAGTATACTCCTTCATATACTTCTCCAAAGTAAATAATACGTCTGTGGTGCTCATCCTCGGCATGAAACCATACTGTTGCTCACAGATGGTCACCTCTTCTCTCAGCCTGGCTTCCACTTCTTTCCCATAACTTCATGGTGTGACTGATCAACTTTATACCCCTGTAGTTACTGCAGGTCTGCATATCTCCCTTATTCTTAAAGATTGGTACCAGCACACTCTTTCTCCATTCATCAGGCATCCTCTCACCTTCCAAAATCTTGTTAAACAATCTTGTTAAAAACTCCACCGACATCTCTCCTAAACATCTCCATGCTTCTACCAGTATGTCATCTTGTCCAACCAACTTTCCACTCTTCACCATCTCCACATCATCCAACCTTCTCTCTCTTTTATTTTCCTTGTTCATTAGTTGCTTAACATTCTCCCTCCATCTTCTTAACACACTCTCCTCACAAGTATACACATTTCCATCTCCATCCTTTATTGCTTTAACTTGTAGCACATCCTTCTCAGCTCAGTCCCTCTGCCTGGCCAATCGGTATAAATCCTTTTCTCCTTCCTTAGTGTCCAACTTCTCATCCCGCATATGCATCTCATATGCCTTTTCCTCGGCCTTTGCCACATCCCTCTTCATCTGCTGCCGCATCTCCGTGCACTCCTGCTTACTTTTCTCATCACTCAGTCGATTCCAATTCTGTGTTCCATTGTCCATGCCCATGTTGAGCACCATGTTGTAGGGTGGAGGGCTGTGTGTGCGCACTTAATTAATCTTCAGAAGTTGCAGCAAGTCGTCGTCCCGTGGCATTAATAACATAAAATTTAATTAAATGCAGGTAAATTACGTTTGATAATTGAACATGTTTGAAGAAACAAAGCCTCCATCACAGCTTTCCATTAGTAGATTTTCATTACATTTTTTTACAAAAATGTTGGCAGGTCGTTCTCAGATTTGGTTTCACTATTTCTGGTGACCCTCAGCAAATTTGTTCTTTGATTGCTTGCTTTGTAAAGATGCTGGCCTTGTTCAAGCCAGTAGCTCCACCTAGTGTTAAAACTAAGAAGTACAATACATTTAAACCCAAATATTATGTGGGGACAATAAACCATTATATTTTTTAGATGTGTACACAAAGAGCCAGAATGGCTATTGAGACGCTGTTTATTGTGTATGAATTTGTTTTGGATTTCATCTAATTTCATCTAACCCTTTGGAATGGTCACTTACCTGTCCAAAATCATTCCCCACCTGTCACCACATATCGCTTTACTCAGACCTGTTTGACTGAAATGGTAAAAGCCATATCTATCGAGAAGTTGCAACACGTCAGTTGACATCTAGCCAAGCAGTCATTGCTTTTCTAAAGACATTCTTGACATGACATGGATTCCCTGTGAAGTGTTTTCTGATAATGGCCCACATTTTTGCAGTAGGGAGTTTGAAGCCTTTGCTAAAGAGTGGGTATTTTAACACAACACATCTAGCCCAAACTACCCTAGGTCCAATGGGCTGGCAGAGAGTTCTGTAAAGATTGTGAAGACTCTCGTGAAGAAGAGTCACGATGGAACAAACTTTCATAGGAGTCTAATGATTTACAGGTGTGTTCCACAGCCCAAATGCTGATGGGTCAATGGATATCCACTGACTTACCCATCCACCAGGACCTGTTGACATCTGCAGGGGCGAACAAAACCAAGGAAGCAAAATATCCTGAACCATGCAACAGGAATGTGGATTTGACAAGGTTGAGTGGAAAGAGAATTACTACCGCTGTAATACGAGATTCAAACAGAGCATGGTGGAATTCTTAGAAGGGACAGAGGGAACTTAAGACCACAAGTGCGAGTTCAAGAAGCTGAGTTGCAATCAAATGAATAAGATGTGTCTGGTATTTCCACAAGCAAACAAGACAGGTTTTGTGGATCACACTGACTCTGATCTAACAAAGGAAGTAACTTCTTCATCTGGAAAGTGAAGGCGACCAAAACACACTTAGATTCATTGAAATCTGTTGGCTGTTTAAAAAAAAAAAAAAAGTTCTGTGATGCTTTGGTTAAAATGTTATTGTTGGCATAAGAACAAAATATTGCAAAGAAAATTTATTTAATTTAAAGTGGGAAGATGAAGATCAAAAGTTAACATCCTCCACCTTCTTTTCCTCCACCATCTGCTTCTCAACCATCTGCTCCTCCACTTTCCACCTGGCTGAAGGTATTCATTCTCCAGGGATCCTGGTTTAGACAGATAATTAGATCATTCGAAACACAACAGAAAAAGGATTTGGAGATTCCCTATTTCATTGTCCAATTCGTTCATGATTTCACCCCATGAACAATTCTCAAGAGCAGATGATGATTCCTGAAACAGAGCCTAAATAAAGAAACAGGCTCTTCACATCAAAAGTGTTAGAGGTTAGCAAGAGGTGAGCTCTCCACATTCAGAAAATACACCAGATGAGTACTGGGAGGAAACCCCAAGTTATTGGGAAAGAAATAAAATGTAAGGATTAGTATTTATAAATGACCTGTGCATTGAGGACAGTCCCAAATTTCAGGAACGCTTCGTACAGGTCCCTGTCATCCACAGTACAATCCAGATTTCTCAGCAGCAGTGTAACTTTCTTCAGAACAACAACATCCAGTGTGTTAATGACTTCATTTACATGTCTTAAACTGAAGAAGAAAAAAAACACAAGCTGTACAAAATAAACATTCAACATTGGACTTTTAAGTAAATTGTGCTGTGTGATTCATAATAATCAGATTTATGGTGAGATATAAACACCTTAAACAATGTCAGATTCCTAAATAATAATTTACTTCTCATCTACACAGTTAAAAATCCCCAAAATCCAAAATAATTGGCTACATTTCCGAAAATACAGCCGACTCATTCAACATGCAACCAGATTTTTCTCCTCTACCTTGGTGTTTTTGCTGAGCCGTTTCTTGGGGAGTTTTTTTGTGAAAACAGGCTGCTGTGGGACTTTAGCTGGTTCTTTTTGTTCCTCCACCTTCTTTTTTACCTCCACCATCGGCTTGTCCACCTTCTGTTCCTCCACCATCTGTTCTTCCACATGGCTGAAGGTATTTATACTCCAGGGATCCTGCTTTAGACAGAATTAGGTCATTAAAAACACCACAGAAAAATGATTTGTTTATTGCATCTACAACTTATTAAGAATCTTAATGTCATACATCTATGCAGAAAGGTTGGAGATTCTCCATTTCATTGTCCAATTCGTCCATGATTTCACCCCATGAACGATTCTCAAGTGCAGATGATTCCTGAAACAGAGCCTAAACAAAGAAACAGAGTTGCCTTTAAAGACAATCAGCTCTTGATGCACTGAAAGACACTTTGATATCTTTTAAAGTCTGAGAACTAGGTCAACTGAGGACGCCATTTCCACAGTGTTTCATTCTGCCCTGACTCACCTGGACAACCTGACACTTATGACAGGATGTTGTTTGTTTATTTGTTTGTTTGTTGACCACAGTGGTAGGCCTGATCAGAGGTAACGATAGGTCGGCTTACAGGGAGGAGATCCAGCACCTGGTAGCATGGTGTGAGGACAATAACCTGGAACTCAACACCAAGAAGACAAAGGAGGTCATTGTGAACTTTAGATGGGCCGGCAATCACGCTCATGCTCATTCAATCACACTCGAGCTTGAAGTATTTGGGCGTCCTCCCCATCCCCAGTAAAGACGTTGTTATGGTCCAACCAAAAGTGAACTTAACGAAAACTCGAGAACCAGACCTTCAGCTTTGATGATGCATTCAATGATACCAACTCAAACGAAATGGTTTACAGTTCAGTCCCTGTAAATGAAAGAGTGAAAATTCTAGAAGTATTTAGTTAGTCAGGTTCATCCTCCCTCTCACCACTAGATGTCCCCCTGCTCCCTCTTCTTTCATTTTCCTGTTTTTCTTTGTTCCCTGCTTATTTTTGTTTTGTCTACCTTTTTGTTATGCCACTGCTTTTGCCAGGTAGTTTCCTGACTGGTGCTTTAAGTTGTTGTCTCTGTTCTTATGCTGTTGGATGCCTAGTTTCTGTTGTTTCTTTGCTTGCATTTTACTGTTTGTTTATTTCTTTGCCTTGTGTACTTTCTGCTCAATCTGCTTTATGAACCTCGTGTTTCTTGTTTTGTGTTCTTTTTTACTCTCTCTCCAAAATAAACACTTCGTCTTAACTACAATTGCCTCCGAGTCGGTCTCTGCATGCAGGTTCACTGCCACTCGTGTAATGTGCCGCTAGAGAGTCAGTCTCTCTAACGACCCTGGTTCAAGCCTCGGTCCTGACAGAAGAACCAAGTTAGCAAAATGGACCCAGCAGAGAGTAGGGGTACTAGAGGTCTTGCTGTGTTAAGGAGACAGGAGCAGTGTGTGTGACCCTGCTGAACAGGTAGGCAAAGGATGGAGACTGGCAAGCAGCAGGTGCAGGTTGTAAGACTGCAGGAAAGAGAGGTTCACTGTACAGAAGACATTCTTAAACTCATAGCAATAGGCAACAGTTGCAGATGAACTCCAAATGGCTGATCATCTCTGGAGAGATAACTGTGGAGATGATTCAATTCGATTTGTACATTTGCATTCAAATAGAAATTGACTGATCGATTTATCCAGGGACGATTTACAACTAAGCAGTTAAGGGTAAAGGGCTTTGCTCAAGGGCCTTCTGGGCATTTTAGTGGTTTTGACGCAGGGGATTTGAACTCATCACCTTCCAAGCATGAGCACATCTTAACCAAATAGTTTCCACACTGGTTTTGATTTAAAGTGAAGAGTTTGAGTATCTTATTTGGATTTTTTAATTCTGTAATCTACATTATTCTTTTCCCACAGTATAATAATTTGAGGTAAATGAAAAACAATAGGATTAATAATAGTGCTTACTTTTTAAACAAAATGTTTTGTGTGGACATTTAATTTTGCATGTGCCACATTAATTTGCCAGTTAGAAATTAAATCCATAAATGACTTATCATACTTCATATTTATAGTTACATCTAATGTTGTCGAACAGTCCCTTTCTCAAAGTTATTAAGACATAGGAAGACTCCTGTTTATGTTTATTATTATGTTTAGGTTGCTGTAGAAATGCAAATTTCTTTTGGCAAGCTTATTAACAATGATTTAATTTAATCAATTACCTTCTGACCAATCGGATTAGAAAATGAAGCTGTGTTGTGCTGAAACACAGAATGTCACCTATACAGTAGAACCTCTTATGAGTAACTTGAAATAGGAGCAAATTGGAATACGAACATAAATCGTTAATAAACTTTGTAGTTTGTGGGTTACAAGTGTTGCATCGGCCTGGAGGCAAAAACAATTTTCGTTGGCAAGTACGAACAAGACTCTCAAGCGATGCACAGAAAGCAGAGTCTTTGGAACTGTTATTTGTTGAGTTGTAACCGCTATTGTTTATTCATAGACATTTTGCACTGCATTGTGAAGTTAACAGTACTGTATAGTATCGTTACAATGGCCCCCAAGATGATTAAGAAAGATGAGAAGAATGAAAATGAAAAAAAAAAAAAAAAAAAAAAAAGGAAATGATCGCGAAGCGTGAACAAGGTATGCGTTTGGCAGACCCTGCAAAACTGTACAACATCTACGATTACCAAGAAGTAACCCACTCCTCACCAGCCATCCCTCACGCCAGTCATGACTCGACTTAAAGGTAAAGTGCGAGTTAATTTGTCAATTATTTCTATTTTGTATTGTAAATTATAAATTTTTATTCATTTCTGATGTTAGGGGTTATAATTTGTACAATATTCACCATTACAAAACCTTTAAAAATGAATGTATATACTGCTAAAAATTTAAAATGTGAAGATTTTACATTTGACAATGTACATATTGAAAATTAAATAATGAAAACAAGTATGTCATTAAAATTTTAAAACATCTTTAGATATAAAGACTTAATTGTCTTGGTAGTCCATGAAGATAGATTAGTAATAGCGTCACATGGAACAAATATGTGATGTGTATAGCTGGTGCCAATTTAGTGATCTCGATTTGTTCTCCAACATTTCTCACTTCTCTTATGCTTTTTGCTTCATTTGTGCTTTTAACACTGAGTATTCTGTTTTTGGCATTGTACGTCATCACTTTTAGCATAATTTTCATCTGACTTTTGTAGTCACTCATTAGCTAGCTAAACACAGTTTGGCAGGCTTCAGCTCTAAATCAAATAAAGGAAACATGAACAGGTCATGTTGTATAACCGGTTATCAGCACGTCTGCAGTGTCATGTCTCACTGTTTCGTCTCTGTCTATCCCTCTGACAGAGTGAAGGAGTTTGGGATAAGCCCATCAGACATCCCCTTCTCCCCATTTCTCTCCTACCTACGAGTTCAATGAATAGAGTAATGAACTTGAGTGACGTAGCTGAGGTTAAGGAACAAAAGTCAGAATACATTCAACATGCTGCCAGTTATACTTTTTTTTTTTTTTTTTTTCGTTATAGTATTTCAGAGGCATAGAGCTATGGTTCCCATTAACGAGATTAACAGAAAACCTCACTTCCTGTTGGGCCACACCCACTTAGGCTATAAATCATATTTCATGGTGAAAAAATGTTTTAATAATATTTGGGGGGGAAATGCAGGTTCTACGTAACATGATACAATCTAATTTGCAAGCACAATTTTTATATCCTTTCCAGCTAGTATTCGCACTGATTTTATTATAAGGCCTGTTTGACTGTATATAGTCAACATGGGTGCTATCTTTTTTTAAGGTTTTTGGAATGAAAAAACTATAGAAAAGGCCCACTCATGTTTACTCTAGAGAGTCTGAGATTTAATACCGATGCACAAACTGAAATTAAAAACCATGGCTGACATCACATTGTCACTTAAGTAATAAAAATTAATTATATATATATATTTTTTCCAGGAATAAGCATTATAATCAAGCTGAGTAAACGGGGAGTACGAAGTGGGCATTCTGATTGCAGCTGTTACTGTTTTTACCAGTTTAAAGTTGTTGTCTTTTTGTCTGTTTTTGTAGCTTCAAATGTTATATGAACAGATGTCTAATGTGTGTGCACTGCTGTCCTTTATGTCAGTTATGTCCTGCTGACTTCAGCTTGTTTTACTCACACACATGCACAGACTCCCTCTTTTCATGATGTGATGTGGCCCTCAAGCAGCACTGCACCTAGAGAATAGTTAAGCACATAAGTGTGAAACAAGACAACCAATTAAACCATTCACCAACCCCCTGGTATGGGTGCCCGGAGGACTAGGAAGAGCATTCATACCCTTAGACGATAGTTAAAAGTTTTTGGTGGGCAAGAAATTATCCCATCCCTCCCACCCAGAAAGAACCCAGATTCTAGAGAATTCTGCTCTCCTGGACTCTAGACTCATAACCATATACATAAACATTAATCCCTGAATTGCGCTATAAAAAAAACTTATTTTACATTCACTTAGCAGTAATTTAATGTAAAGTAAATGTTACTTGCCCATTAACATATTTGTTCTTACAATTCAATCACCAAATAATTAAGGTGTTTAAAAAGTATATTTATTATAGAGTCTGAGGGCTGGTGACTCAAAACGAGCACTAAGCAATGTGCCTCCTCGTGCTCTTGCTCACCAGGGTTTTAACTTGAACTTTGTGGCAGTTGCATTCATTCTTAATGATCATATTCCCAGATTCAGCTCTGCACACTCACAAGCCTCATACTCCTCATACTCTCTATTACAATTCAAACATCCGGTATCACCCCATTAAACGTCCGTGTGGAAACATAGCAAATGTTCCGTTAAGTGTCCTGATGATTTACGTAATTTAAAACACAATAATTACTTGAAAACATTTACAAGAATATCTTGTCTTTATGCTCTATGTTGAGTGTGGTTTTACTAACAATAAACATACATTTGCATAAAGTATCAATATTTGTCCTTGCCCATGTTGAGCATTATGTTGTAGGGTGGAGGGCTGTGTGTGTGCACTTAATAAATCTTCAGAAGTTGCAGCAAGTCGTCGTCCCGTGGCATTAATAACATGAAATGGTGTCAGAAATAAGGATTGGCACATTGAGCACAACTGATTTGGTAAACTAAAAAAAAAAAAAAAAAGGAAAAAACCTCCACAATGGAATAATACTAATACTAGGTTACTCATTTTAGTATTACGATTAACCATTAAATGTACTCGTACGCAGTGTGCAAAAAAACAGTACTGATGCATCTATAATAAATACAATTTATAAATGATAGAGTTAACAGTACTATTTTCTTTGCACATATTAAACATTAGTGAAACATCATAGCTGTCCAACTGTATTTAATCCACAGTACATACAATAATACAGAATCGAGCACAAGTGGGTGGGAAAAAAGGAGCTGATAAGCCATTCAGATCAAATTTTTTTATACAGTGTTACAGTTTGTATTCTGAGGAAACAGTCAGAAATACAGGGGTTTCTGAGAAAATGGATTATGTTTGTACACCATCTTAACACAGGAAAAAATATTTAAAAATATAATTGCTGCCACGTCTTTGCTATAGTACAATGTGTATCAGCATTACATTCTCCAACTACATTCTTGCTTTCACAAGATCGCACTGTGCCATA